>NC_083535.1:11231538-11539423 GCF_032362555.1 Amyelois transitella | reverse complement strand
AGGAAGATTAGTACCACTTCTTCTCTTTCCCATGGATGCCGTAAAAGGCGACGGGCTAGCAACCTCTCACTATTTGAATCTCAATTCTATTATCAAGCCATACAGCTGAACGTGGCCTATCAGTGTTTTCAAGTAAGCTTTGACTATATATATATACTGTCATGTGAAAGAAATCACTAGGAATTATCATCTGATTGTGACAAGTGGAAAAAAGTTCTTAGTCTCTGCCTACCCCACCGGAAAACGGCTTGATTATATATAATTTAGCATGATTTCGGTTGTATTTTCAGCGATTCAACTTCAAAGCCCGGAGTACCTAATCTAGGTGATTTGACGAAGGCCTTCTCACCAGAACGATGATATTATCATGTAGGTCACTCGATTTTATTCGATAAAAATCTGAATAATCTAACGATGATTATGTCATTATGAACGTACTTAATTATACTTGAATATACCACGTGTATCACAAAGAGGCTATTTTTATCTGGAAAATATAAGTCTGGTTTTGTAATGTAATAAGGCTTATTATAGGTTTTCTGTTGTATAAACTTAACCAGAAAGTATTATATTACGATTGGAAATTTTGATTTTTATAGAGTAGAAAAGAATTATTTTCAAAATTGGATACAAAGTATCACTTATTGACGTCACATCACTTTAATCTAATTATATCTATAACCGCGTCCAAAGCGCATGTATAGAAGAAACGGCGGAACAAACTACACTGCAGTATATATATATATCTATACTGCAGTGTAGTTTGTTCCGAGGTTCACACCTGTTTTGAAAGACTTGGTAAGTGTTAGAGATATATATATATATATATCTCTCTAACACTTACCAAGTCTTTCAAAACAGGTGTGAACCTCTTTTCAAAGCGTACCAGATCACATTGTGAATCAAACGTATCTTGAGAGTATATATATGTATATATATATATATGTTCGTAACATATCACTCTCAGAACTGTAGACAGCGCACAAACGTAATACTTTGAAAGCTTGTGAAAATATTGGTGAAATTTCACAATTTGCTGCCTGCCACTTCTGAAATTTCTAAGTGCTACTATTTCAAATGTCACTGCCCTTTGTCGTTTAAATTTCTCGATGCACAAGTTCATAGTGCTCTTATGCGATTTTTTTATATAGATTTATTATACATGAAGGTGTTGCCCGCTAGTTCGTTCGCCGTAAAAAATACTGAAAATGCCCACCCTATCTCTCAAATCGACTTATCACCAATAACTTCCAAGTACAGACATCGTTCAGTTATTATTTTATTATAAATCTGGATCTGGATATGGAGTTGGACACAATTGTATGACTAGACAAAAGGCTTAATATATAACGAATTACGAATCGATTTAATTGTCTACAATTAGCGAAAATTTAATCGTATTTATTCTTCAGATAATAAATAATACTTAAATATATACGGATATACTAATTACTAATAAATATAAATAATAACTATGATTATTATTATTATTATGATTATAACTATGATATATTTTGAAAGATTTTGTTGAGTAAAAATATTATATTATTTTTATGACAAATCTTTTACAAATCACATTGATTAGAGTCAGCTTAATAAGTACCTAAGTATATATAGGTATACTTATTGACAATCTCATCAAATCTAAAAAAAATATTTTGCTGTTCAGTTCTATATTAACAACTTTTTCCAATAACTTTGTAGATTAGTTTCAAATTGTGTGACGTTGAAATTATGAAATTTATTTAAAATGATGAATATATTTCATCGCTTTCCATTTCGAATCATTACATACATAACTTTAAAATTATTTAATTAACAAATAAGTTATTAAAAGTATCACATACATATTACACTTGAGTATTCTTAAGGATAAATATTTGTTTTATTATTTACGTATGCCTATAAAATTTAATTGACAGAGAACAAGTCCTTACCCCATATTTCAATCTTCGTCAATCAGCAAATTAACTTGAAGAGTTGCAGAAAAAAAGAATATTAATCAAAACAACAATATTTCAAAACAATTAAATTGAAATTCATTTAAAAATATGAAATTACTGACAATTAAAAATCGTCTCGCGCAGCAATCGAAATATTCTTCCCCAATCTAAATCATAAATTAAGAAGAAAAACGTTTTCAACCATGTGTAAAACATAGCCAAGAGCAACATTTTATTTGTACTTATCTTTGTTAGAATTTAAAAGAGAATTCAACAAAATGGGTAGTTGTACTCGATAAATACTTCAAACTATTGTGAATTTAGCGCGACTGGAGCCCTCGCGAGCTCTCAAAACTTTGATAAGAAAACTCCTTGATTCTCTAAGTCATTCTCTTTCGAGGCATGCGCAGAACTATTTCATCTTGTGTGTACAGGGGCCAACAAATTATAAGATACCATTTTGGAATGGATCGCCTTTACTGTGACGTTATAGAGCTTTAATGAGAACGATAGTGTAAGGTGTGCTTTTAACGGTACTGAAAATGGGACTGATTTGCTTAGAAGGCTCCACCCAGTGGGTAGGGCTTGTCAAATACTTGTTGCTTTAACAACAATAAAAACGTTTCGAATTACAGGTAACAATTACATGTTTCGGCGAATTACTAAAAATATATTATTTTGAATAGGACAAATATATTATTATGAATTACCGACACCGACGAGCTTCAGCTTGAAGTGAGTTAAAAACTTGGATTAAGTTAATGAAGTCCGCAAGGATCGTGACGAGTGGAAAGATGTAGTCTCTGCCTACCCCTCCGGAAAGAAGCGTGATTTATGTATGAAAATAACACTAACATATTACGTATTTATCCCATACGGAGTAGACAGACTAAAGGCACAACATGTCACTTCTCTATCCCATAGAGAGGTACAGAGAGATTCGAAGGCGAGATATACATTTAACTGAGATTAAGATAGTTATTGGTTGCTGAAACATTGCTTAAAAGAAATTAATAAGCCATATAAACTGTTCAAATTAATCTTAGACATTTCTAGTGAAATAATAAGACAAGCCCATAAACTCTTGAGATATTTATTTATATATATTTTTTTCTATATACCGTAAATTGTTAATAATAAAATTTTGATTAATCGTTCGAGGTCAAAAAACATCCTACCTTTTCTTTAATTCCCAATAGACATATTATAACATTACTTACATTTTAATCATTTTTAATAATAGAAACGGAACGTCCCGTCGCTAAGTGAAAAAAAGACTACAAATTTTCAACACAAACAAAATCCAAAACCAGTGTTGTATTGCATTAATATTGTTATAATCATTTTCATGCCTCAACTGAGATTTAATACCTATTTAATTAAACCTCCGCTAATGAATATAGTGTAAGTATAGTTAAAATTAATTGCCGTAAAGCATTGACCATAAAACAACACCGCACACAACATTCACTATATCGTTTCCTTACATTCTATTAGAAAATCACAAAATAATTTATGTGATAAGACTTTATTTTTGTTCTATAACTTTTTTTTTAATTATTCAGTTTTGATGGTCAATCGGTAAGATTTTACCAAAAATTGCGTGATGCGCACAGACGATCATCGTACGAGTAACATATCATATAATCCCTTGCGAGGTAGACAGAGCCAACAGTCATCGAAAGACTGAAAGGCCGCGTTCAGCTTAATGATAGAATTGAGATTCAAATAGTGACAGGTTGGAAGCAGTAGTAAAAGAGGAATCCCAAGTTTACAATCCTATCCCTAGTCCCTTATTTGAATCTTGGTTCCATCGATTGTGGCCATTCAGTCTTTTCAAGGCTGTCGGCTCCGTCTACCCCGCAGGGGAAATACACTATTTTGAATAACAATAACTGTTCATAACAGGCACAGTCACCAATACAAAAAAGGATAGGACTCCTCCATCTCTTTCCCATGGATGTCGTAAAAGGCGACTAAGGGGTAGGCTTATAAACTTGGGATTCTTCTTTTAGGCGATGGGCTAGCAACCTGTCACTATTTGAATCTCAATCCTATCTTAAAGCCAAATATGTAGCTGAAAGTGGCCTATCAGTCTTTACAAGACTGTAGGCTCTGTCTACCCCGCAAGGGATATAGACGTAATTATATGTATGTATGTAATACTAAAGTAACACATTAAAATTTCACAAATAACACATTGTAGTAGTAAATTAGCTATTCATTCGCTGGAATTGAAGAAAATAAAAGTGCACATTTCTAAACAGGCCGCAAGTGAATCGACAGACATACACAACCTGTTATTAACGAACTTATTCATAGCAAAAAAAAAAAAACTCGTATTAAATTACAAGCCGTTGAAGACTTAATAAAAGTGAGCGCAAAATGGAGTTATAAACCTTCGTTGATTTTAATAGATCAACGCCTTTTGCTTTGATCTATTAAAATCGTGGTCGTGGTTGCGGGGCAGACAGAGCATAAACTATTAAAAAGACTGAAAAGCCTCTTGCCGATGTACCTATAGCTTAATGTTTTCATCGCAATTGATGGTATTTAACTCAATCTACATAAGTATGTAATCTGTCCCGTATATGTTTATTCATTATTGCAAATATTTCTTAAGCTTCCTCAGGGAAGACCACAAGATGCGGTGAAAAATTTACGTGAACAAGCTGGCTCAAAATTCATCTGAAGAGCTCAATGTCGCTTACATTGAAACGGAAAAAGTTAAAGAAGGCCTACACTAAGAAAAGGGTTTAAAAATATTTGTACTTTTTCACTTGCCGTGTGGTTCCCGGCAGTGCCGTGTGGTTCCCGCCACCATTCCACCAATATAAAAAAAGAATAAAACCACTCCATCTCATTTCCCATGGATGTCGTAAAAAGCGACTAAGGACAGGCTTATAATCTTGGAATTCTTATTATTGGCGATATGCTTGCAACCTGTCACTATTTGAATCTGAATTCTATCATAAAGCCAAACAGCAGAACGTGGAAAATCAGTCTCTTCAAGATTGCTGGCTCTGTCTACCCCGAAAGGGATAAAGACGTGACTATATGAATGAATGAATGAATTACTTTATCACTTAACTTTAAAAGATTTTTTGCCAATACAATGTAGCGCGAAGTTTATAATTTCTAGGTATATTATATCGTGTTATATGTAAATTCTATGAACATTTGTAAAGTGCAATTCTTAGTCTACTATTCTTAGTAGTATCATTAATTATTCCTTTTGAGTGGCACATATCATAAAGGTTTCAATAGCGCGCTCTATAATTAACTAATTTCATTTTATATGTAGAAATGTAAAAGGTGTTATCGGCAAAGTAATATACATTAATAAGTTATATGAGAACTAAAATCACTCAATGTGTTCCTAGCGATGTCGTAAAAGGCGACTACACACCTGCAAGGGCTTCCGGAAATCGAAGACAAGCTTTTAGAAAGGTGTGATGGCATAAAAATTAAGTCTTTTCAATTCACAGAGAAAATACTAAACGAATTGATAAATATTAAACCTCTTTTTATAGTTAACCTCGTTAAACGCTATGGTTTTCAACAGCTTGCAGTAAACATTTATGATTTTTATGATTTACGTACGTACGTATTGTACCGTGTGGTTCCAAGCTTTCGCCATGATTCAATTTAGGTTTGATTCAGGTTCCTGCGAAAAAAATCGCGGAGGTCGGACGGAAAAATATACATAAATACATATGAACACGTCTATATCCCTTACGGGGTAGACAGAGCCAATAGTCCCGAAAAGACTGAATGGCCACGTTCAGCTGCTCGGCTTAATGATAGAATTAAGATCCAAATAGCGACAGGTTGCTAGCCCATCGCCTAAAAAAATAATCGCAATTTCATAAGCCTATCCCTTAGTCGCCTTTTACGACATCCATGGGAAAGAGATGGAGTGGTCTTATTCTTTTTTGTATTAGTGCCGGGAGCCACACGGCACGGTAAAAATATGGCTTACCCAATCCAGAATCATAGTCAAAATGCGCACCTGTGTTACTTTTCAGAGGGGTAAAGATGTCTTCTAGGAGTGTCTGAGATGCACTTTTGGCCATTACAGTGATTAAAGAAGATGTAACCAAAGTTCACGCCAAGAGTAAGAATAGAATAGATTTATTTTCAAAATTGGATACAAGGCATCACTTATTGACGTCAACATAACTTAAGTCTAATTATATTTATTACCGCTTCCAAATTCTATGTTTGGAAGAAGCATCGGAACCATCTACACTGCAGCATTTTCACCTGACGTCAATTTACAAATATAGATCTCTTATAATATACAAAGGTGTGAATGGGACTGTTGGAGTGGGAAGGCCTAAACGAACGTACCTTGATCAAATCGGACACGTTCTAGCAAAAGTCAAGAGTACCCGAAACCGACGAGCTTGCACGAAGAGAGAATTATGAATGTGAATGAAGCGAAAGAAGTGTGCAGGGATCGTGGCAAGTGTAAAGATGTGGCCTCTGTCTACCCCTCCGGGAAAGAGGCTTGATTTATGTATGTATGTAGATAGCTAAATAGCTGAACGTGGCCATTCAGTCTTTTCAAGACTGTTGGCTCTGTCTACCCCGCAAGGGATATAGACGTGACCATATGTACATATGTATGTATGAATGTAGATCTTATAAATCGAAATCGTCGACGAAATCACATTGTCTACATTAAAGAAAATAACTCAGTCAGTATGACTAGGAGAGGCATCTATAAAACAGTTTCTTTAGCAAATTCACAAAAAAAAATCTGGATTTAATGAAAGCCAGCTCACTCGCTCAAAGGTTATTGGGAACACCAGTGAAGCGTACCAGCGCAGACGTCTCTTTTTATTAGTAGAGAAAATATCGGAATTCATACTAACAGTCCAACTAGTTTGAATCGGCGATGAAAAAATCGTTATTATCCTGCACTATTAAACGAGTGAACTTGTACTGTACCTACATAAGTATATTTGTATTCCAAAACAACTCTAACGATTACGTTGAAATTTGAATAACCCGGCACATATAAAAAAAAGAAAAGGACTACTCCATCTCGTTCTCATAGAAAAAGTTCAATGGGAACAAGATCTCATTGTAAAAGGCGACTAAGGCGATTCTTTAAGGCGATGAGCTAACAACCTGTCACTATTTGAATCTCAATTCTATCATTGAGCCAAACAGCTGAACGTGGCTATTACTCTTTTCAAGACAGTTGGCTCTGTTTACCCCGCAATGGATAAAGACATGATTATAAGTATGGTAGAACATCGCCTAAAAGAAAAACCCAAATTAACTTCATGATTCAACTAAAATCGATCTATACACATTGAATGGGCTTCGAATAAGCCCAACTACAGACGATAATCCTAATTGGAAGTTAGAAGTACGCTAGTATAGCCCAAGACTTGGTATAACTTTATAACACCGTGGTATAGAACTTGTGATGCGTGATGACACATCATTAAACTTAAGTCTAATTATATTTATTACCGCTTCCAAATTCTATGTTTGGAAGAAGCATCGGAACCATCTACACTGCAGCATTTTCACCTGACGTCAATTGACAAATATAGATCTCTTACAATATACAAAGGTGTGAATGGGACTGTTGGAGTGGGAAGGCCTAGACGAACGTACCTTGATCAAATCGGAGACGTTCTAGCAAAAGGTATGGTCAAGAGTACCCAAAACCGACGAGCTTGCACGAAGAGAGTTATGAATGTGGATGAAGCGAAAGAAGTGTGCAGGGATCGTGGCAAGTGTAAAGATGGGGCCTCTGTCTACCCCTCCGGGAAAGAGGCTTGGTTTATGTATGTATGTAGATAGCTAAATAGCTGAACGTGGCCATTCGGTCTTTTCAAGACTGTTAGCTCTGTCTACCACGCAAGGGATATAGACATGACCGTAATTTGTATGTATGTATGTAGATCCTTTTAATCGAAATCGTCGACGAATACACATTGTTTACATTAGAGAAAATAACTCAGTCAGTATGACTAGGAGAGGCATCTATAAAACAGTTTCTTTAGCAAAATCACAAAAAAAAATCTGGATTTAATGAAAGCCAGCTCACTCGCTCAAAGGTTATTGGGAACACCAGTGAAGCGTACCAGCGCAGACGTCTCTTTTTATTAGTAGATAAAATATCGGAATTCATACTAACAGTCCAACTAGTTTGAATCGGCGATGAAAAAATCGTTACTATCCTGCACTATTAAACGAGTGAACTTGTACTGTACCTACATAAGTATATTTGTATTCCGAAACAACTCAAACGATTACTTTGAAATTTGAATAACCCGGCACATATAAAAAAAAGAAAAGGACTACTCCATCTCGTTCTCATAGAAAAAGTTCTATGGGAACAAGATCTCATCGTAAAAGGCGACTAAGGCGATTCTTTAAGGCCATGAGCTAACAACCTGACACTATTTGAATCTCAATTCTATCATTGAGTCAAACAGCTGAACGTGGCTATTACTCTTTTCAAGACAGTTGGCTCTGTTTACCCCGCAATGGATAAAGACATGATTATAAGTATGGTAGAACATCGAAAAGAAAAACCCAAATTAACTTCATGATTCAACTAAAATCGATCTATACACATTGAATGGGCTTCGAATAAGCCCAACTACAGACGATAATCCTAATTGGAAGTTAGAAGTACGCTAGTATAGCCCAAGACTTGGTATAACTTTATAATACCGCGGTATAGAACATGTGATGCGTGATGTCACATCATTAGTCCGTACTCCGATTGAAACTTAGTATTAAATACTACATTAAGTTAACCTATTTATATATAATAATATATAAAAGACTGTTGGCTCTGTCTACCCCGCAAGGGATATAGACGTGATTATATGTATGTATGTATTTATATAATCATGAAAATTACTGAGTCAATATAGATGTAATTTGGCAAAAAGATAGATTAATTAAATAAGAAAGGATTTTTTGAAATGTCAATGTCAAATAGGTAATGTAGGAGTTGTAAGTGTCATTCATAGAAAAAGAGGTGTAGGCCTTATTTTTGAGTGCCAAGAACCACAAAGCACTTAGGTACGTTGATCTTTTTATGGTTGAAGGTTTAATATGAAGAAAATTGAAGAAACTTTAAGACGAGATAACTGAGCTGAGATAAATCCGACTTTTTAATTGAAGTTTGTTTAAAAACTAACTTCGTTTTCCAATCTTTTCTTTCTTATAAAAGTAAGGTAGTGCGCAGTTAGATATATACACTTCCATACTTATAATCAATGGGAAAATGTGTTTGTTTGTTTGTGCGCTCTTCACGCTTAAGATACTAGACCAACCTTCATAATAATTTAGTATTCCAACTAATAAAAAATGCGATAAAATGTTTATGTGTTTCTTTGTTCCCTATTAAAGCGTTATACACAGAACGAATCTTCTTGAAATTTTGCGAATTTATTCGCAGTCTGGAGAACAACTTTTCATCCCAGAAAAAACAAAAGTTCCCATGGAACCTGTGTTCTTTTGATGGTGGCGCTAAAATCACGAATTTATTCATTTATATTAAATTTATTTTACAAAATAAAATGTACAAAAGGCGGGCCTAATACCGTATGGCATTCTCTACCAGTCTACCAGCTGAACAAACAGAAAACTTGTGGATGGAGCGATAAACTACACATGCATATTCAAAGGTAGAAACGCATACAAAATACAGAAAAAGGAATAAGTACTAATTCCGTGGGATTTCCGTTCGATTAATAAATTATTGACAAAGAGATGAAAGGAGAACTCTCCTATTAACTCCGCCGACAAGAGTTATAGCTCTTAAATTTAAAAAGATAAACTACAACGCGAACGGAACCTGGGGAAAAAGCTAGTCTTATATATATAATTCTCGTGTCACAATGTTCGTTCCCGTACTCTTCCGAAACGGCTTGACCGATTCTCATGAAATTTTGTGAGCATATTAAGTAGATCTGAAAATTGGCCAACATCTATTTTTCATACCCCTTAATGATAAGGGTTGTGCACCCTTAACTAGAAATTACTTTTAAAAATTTATATGGCATAGCAACGTTTGCTAGGACCGCTAGTAATGATATAAGTATTACTTTCATAATATCGATCGTAAATAGCGATATGTACTATGGATTGTTATTTTTTTGTAATATCTAATGATAACATTGATACGCTGATAACGGCATGGGAACAATTTAATGGAAATAGTTGGCCATCCACCATATTTTTACGGACTCTGGTTTATCTATGTGATAAGAAGACGTAGAAAGATAGATGGATAAAAAAATTTATTGCACTATAAGAGAAAAAGTGCCGTGTGGTTCTCAGCACTTAAATAGAATAGAATCACTCCATCACTTACCTGTGAATGTCGTAAATGGAGACTAAGGGCTAATGAACTTGGTATTCTTCTTGTGGGCGATGGGTTTGCAACCTGTCACTATTTTGAATTTAAGCCATACAGCTGAACGTGGCTTTCAGTCTTTTCAATACTGTTGGCTCTGTCTACACCGCAAGGGGTACAGACTTAATTATATGTATGTATAAGAAAATAAAATACAAAAACAGCTCAAAAGTGACTAAGATGTTACAAAGGCGGATTTACCGCTAATGCAATCTCTTCCAGTCAACCTTTAGGTGGAAGGAAACCAAACAGAGAATCGGCGTTGGCGCAGATCAAAATAACTAAATTCTTGAACATAATACAATGAAAAAGAATATATACCTAATGAGTAATAGGTACGATCAGTATAATAATAAAATCAGTCTTTTTAAGACTGTTGGCTCAGTCTACCCCACAAGGGATATAGACGTGACTCATACATACATACATATATATACCTATGTATGTATGTATGAGTAAAACGAATATGTTTAAAATCTAGGTCAAAAAGGAATGCGATTGGTATTTTAACTACAGAGCCAATCTACAGTCGCTTGTTCAAACAAACCATACATACATATAATCACGTCCACATCCCTTGCAGGGTACACAGAGCCAACAGTCTTGGAAATACTGATTGGCATCATCAGCTGTTTGGCTTACTGATATAATTTATTTCTATTAAAAACACTGAGATTTACTGAAATGTGAAAACACTTGATTACGATACTAAAGATTTAAAAGCGTGTTTTTATTGTCATCAGACATACATACTATTTTCCCCACGAGTAGGGGATACTTGAAAAGTGGGGAAATAAAATGTATGTCAGAGTGATAAGTCACGGTTTTTATCTAAGATACGAATAATTAACACTGGCGTTATCTGAACGGGGTTATAAGTAGGATGTCCTTGGCGATAGGTTGGATGATAGCTCAATGCGATTATCTTTTGATATAAATAGTACTTACGTACACATCAATAAGAATGTGTGGTTCATTAGCCATAGTTCACATTGAATTTCGAATGATAAGGCTATATAAATCATGATTAAAATGCGTGATGAGCATAGAGGCACAGGTTCAAATCTCTCCTCGGTCCAATGTCTCTTTTCTAAGTCCTGATCGTAGCTCTTACGGTAACGGAAAAAACCTTGAGGAAATCCGCACATTCAGTGTGAATGAACTGTATATAAAACCATGATCCATAATTAAAAATAATGCCGTGTGGTTCCCGGCACCAATAGAAAAAAAGAATAGGACCACTCCATCTCTTTCCCGTGGATGTCGTAAAAGGCGACTAAGGGGTAGGCTTATAAACTTGGGATTCTTCTTTTAGGCGATGGGCTAGCAACCTGTCACTATATTTGAATCTCAATTCTATCTTAAAGCCAAACAGGTGAACGTGGCCTATTAGTCTTTACAAGACTGTTGGCTCTGTCTACCCCGCAAGGGATATAGACGTGATTATATGTATATGTATGTATGTATCAATAATTAAGTTCCCCTGCGTAGTTTGCGAAGGTCGGACGGGAGTCGCTTCGTGAAAAACCATGGCTTATTTAATCCAGGATCCTCTCCTCCTAACTAGAGGTGATGATATAACCGGTGATAACTTCTTCCTCCTGGCTTTAGTCCCGGTTGCATCCTTATCACTCTGGAGAGGAGCCCGGGGTATGCCTTTGACCATGGGTCCTGGATTGGTTGAATCAGGTTTATAATACATATGGTCACGTCTATATCCCTTGCGAGGTAGACAGAGCCAATAGTCTTGAAAGGACTGAATGGCCACGTTCAGCTATTTGGCTTAATGATAGAATTGAGATTAATGAGAGGATTGAGATAATAAAAATTACCTGTGCTAACTACAGACGAATAAATACAGATGAGAGCAAAAACAGTGATAGGAATAGAAAATGTGATGCTTAAATGATTGGTTCATGCGGAGAGGATGATTAAATAGTTTACTGTGGATACAAAGACGAGTGTCAGTAGAATCTTATTTAAAGAAAGGGCCTCCTGGCAACCCGTTAGGTAAAGTCTTAAAATAAAGAGAGTGATGAATGAATCTGAAGAAGTATCCAAGGATTGCAGCATGTATTTTAATAAAAACTTTTACCAAAAACCTCGCCCGCATAAATTGTGATTTATTGCTCATGCATCATGGGTAATCGATAGCTATATCAAAAAATAACTTTTTCCGGAACTAAAGTCTCTCTCACAACTCAAAACAATATGCTAAATTTTACGAAGATTGAAGACAGGAATCGTCCCGCCCGAGCCTCGCGCCCGGGGATATTTCAGGAATAAAAGAAACCCTCTTAACTCCTGAGGGTCTACTCTGTCTCTTTGGCGAATTATGATTATATTGAAAAGAGTTTGCGCACCAACAGAGACACAAAAAAAAAGTAAAAATCTCATCACATCAGTATGGAAATAAACTTTCATGGCTACCTCAAACTCTACAAATCTTAAAAATTTATATGAACTTCATACAATTTTTTTAATGATATCCATATAATTGTGCTAATTATTAGTACCGTCTTAATGAATATGATCTTCCATGTTTAATCAAAATTTCAAATTTCGATAACGTAAAAGGCAATAAATGATAGGTTTATAAACTTGAGATTATTTTTTGGGCGATGTGCTAGCAACCTGTCACTATTTGAATCTCAATTCTATCATTAAGCGAAACAGCTGGACATGGCCTATCAGTCTTATCGAGTATTTTGGCTTTGTCTACGCCGCAAGGGATATAGACGTGTCTATGTATTATGTATGTACATTTAAATTTACTGACACCTCAATCTAGCGGGGTTCTCCGTGCATTGCTAAAAGCAAAGGTAGTTTTAAAAAGGTTAAGGCGTGTGTCCTAAGGTTTTAAACATGCTTAGTAATGTTGGCAAAACTGCATTCCTCCGCTCTAGGTCTCATCCAATCTGGCGAAACTTGGCACAAAAATGGCTGTATCAAAAGTAGGTTACGTTATGTACCTACCTACTTTGTAAAGCAGTGTATGCTTAAGTCGGCTTTTGAAGAGCAACTTAAAAAAACAATCTTCTTTTTGATTTGTGATTTGATAAGGATGTAGTTGTTAAACGTATACTTCCATATCGTTACTAATATTATGGAAAAATGTGTTTGTTTGTTTATCTGTCACCTCTTTATTGCTCAACGATAATCTTCATAAGAATAGGTTTAATCACATATATAATAGTATGCTGATTACGGTAGATAAATCATGTGTCTCAGGTAATCAACCCACACTACAAAAAATTGGAAAAATATTATTGTGTGACTAGCTGATGCCCGCGAATTCGTTCACACGAAAAACGTTGACCCTTGAACTATATTGTAATGTACTATCTATACTAATATTATAAAGCTGAAGAGTTTGTTTTGTTTGTTTGTTTGTTTGTTTAAACGCGCTAATCTCAGAAACTACTGAACCGATTTGAATAATTCTTTCACTGTTAGATAGTCTATTTATCGAGAAAGGCTATAGGCTACATTTTATCCCGGATTTCCTACGGGAAACGTCAACAATGCAGGTGAAAGTTGAATGAGTCGGCCATCTGCGAGCTTTCCACGCGAACGCTGCGCAAACCAACACAGATATAGTAAAACAATGTACTAAAGATGTGAAGTACTCATTTTTTGCCACAAAAAAGTCCGCGAGAGCATATATCTATCTCTTAAGGTTTACTTACAATAACCACTTTTATGTTCATTTTTTAAGATTATTTTTTCATTATAAACATAAGTTATTTTGAAACCAATTTTCTTTAATTCAGTATTAATCCTTATCCAAATAAATATGTTTATTACTTTCGGCTTTTCATGTAGACTAAAATTGCCATTTACAATATATAAATCAGACGAATAGGTTTTGAGATATAGTCGTTATAAGCAATTTGCAGCGAAACATTTAATTCGGCGAACCAGCGTTCTTTCTTATACGCGTGACCGCCTGCAAAAATAAATATGATGCCCAAAATAAGTATTCCACGCGGACGAAGTCGCGGGCACAGCTAGTGTAATATACACATCTGAAAAAGCCGCATTCAAATCGGACAAATAGTTTTCGACAAATGCGAGCACAAACATACAAAGACGGACAGAAATTGTAAAAATCATAGTTTTGGCTTCTATTCATCAGTATTGAGATCACCCGATATTGATTTTGGCAATATATTTCAAGTACAGACATCGGACAGTTACAATTTTATTATATGTATATGCATGGATATGGATACTATATAAATTATTACTTTATTACTATAAGATAAAATTTTATTTAGATTAGGCGGAGCCAACAGTCTTGAAAAGCCGATAGGCCACGTTCAGCTTTTTGACTTGATAGATGATAGATGCCGTATGGTTCCCGGCACGGATGTCGTAAAAGGCGACTAAGGGATAGGCTTATAAACTTGGGATTCCTCTTTTAGGCGATGGGCTAGCAACCTGTCACTATTTGAATCTGAATTCTATCACTAAGCCAAACAGCTGAGCGTGGCCTATCAGTCTTTTCAAGATTGGTGGCTCTGTCTACCCCACTAGGGATATAGACGTGATCATATGTATGTATGATAGATTGCTAGCCCATCGCCTAAAAGAAGAATCCCAAGTTTACAATCCTACGAGTATCCAATTTATTATCAAAATGGAAGCATAACTACGTCACAGGAATGTTAGCCTTGCAGACGACTGGGAAGAGTCGAGTTGTTTTATACAGGGTGATTATTTGTACAAACATACATACATATAATCACGTCTATATCCTTTGCGGACTAGACAGAGCCAACAGTCTTGAAAATACTGATAGGCCACGTTCAGCTATTTGGCTTTAAGATAGAATTGAGAATTTGTGCCGTGTGGTTCCCGGCACCAATAGAACAATTAATAAGACTACTCCATCTCTCTCCCATGGATGTCGTAAAAGGCGACTAGGGTAAGCTTATAAACTTGAGTTTCTTCTTTTAGGCGATGGGCTAGCAACCTGTCACTTTTTTAATATCAATTCTATCTTAAAGCCAAATAGCTGATTATTTAAAAAAAAATCAGAGCGGACTATGTAACTGAGGGGGCTTCCATAAAAATATTTAGCAAGAGGCGAAAAAAAATTTTCTTCTCTTTCCCATTTTAAAACACACACAGATAGATCATCTGATCAACCAAATCATATGAGAAAATATTTTTTGTTTTGTAAATTAATATTAGCACAATCACATCTCTACCTTTATGGGGCAGAAAGTCGACGTTCAACTGCATGGCTTAATAATAGTTTTTTTTTATTTCTTTCTATATTTGTTTTCCATGTCAGTTTCACTGTACAAACATGCTGTGAAAATGTCCTTAACAAATAAGGCATCACCCTGTATAGTTCTCATCTCTGTGGCGTATTTCCTATTGCATTCTTAGCTGACTTCAAACTCAAGGCGAGCCGGGCGATTAGGTATGTGAAACCAACTCCAACCTTTATTGAAAGACTACGGTTCACGTGGATAATTCCAGAAATGAACATAACATATTTATTAAATCTTCATGCCGTGTGGTTCCTGGCAGTTTAAAAAGGATCGCTCCCTCATTTTCGCATGGAAGTCGAAAAAGACGACTAGCGGTGACTAGATTGGTTAATAAATCTGGGATTCCTCTTTTAGGCGATACAGCTGAACGTGGCTTTTCAGACTTTGCGAGACTGTTGGCTCTCTCTACCCCGTAAAGGATGAAGGACTCGATTATACGTAGGTATGTTTGTATGTATTAAATATATATTGCACAAATGCACACAATATAAAACATAATTAGCGGACTATTAATATAGTGACTAACAGTATTATTGACCAGTCAACCAACGGGTTACGCACAAAGTTTTAGGCGGGTGCAAAAATTAACTCATTATACAAATATTTTTTCAAATATAAATGCAGGGATCGTGGCAAGTTGAAAGAGGTAGTCTCTGCCTACCCCTCCGGGAAAGAGGCGTGAGTTTATGTATGTATGTATGTATATAATAATAATAATTAGTAACATACATAATAAAGTATAAAGTAAAAGGCAACCAAGGGATAGGCTAATATATATATATATATATAAACTTGGGATTATTTTTTTAGCTAATGGGCTAGCAACCTATCACCGTTTAAATGTTAACTCTATTATTAAGCCGTGGCTTTTCAGTCTTCCAAACTAATGGCTCTATATATCCCGTAATGATTATAGACGTTATCATATGTACATACATACATACATACATATGATCACGTCTTTATCCCTTACGGAGTAGACAGAGCCAACAGTCTTGAAAAGACTGATAGGCCACGTTCAGCTGTTTGGCTTAATGATAGAATTGAGATTCAAATAGTGACGAGTTGCTAGCCCATCGCCTAAAAGAAGAATCCCAAGTTTATAAGCCTATCCCTTAGTCGCCTTTTACGACATCCATTGGAACGAAATGGAGTGGTCCTATTCCTTTTTTTATTGGTGCCGGGAACCACACGGCACATATATGTACATATATATTAAGTATATTTCTATCACCTTATTTAATTACAGTCGCGTTTATTATCACGTAAGTACTAAACAATTCTCATTAGTCCGCCACACGGCTTTGTTTGACAAATTAAGTTTATTTTCATAACACGATACACACAGTCAAATGGACTGGTCAAGTTTAAAAATTGCATTTACAACGTCATCGACGATTGTGTTCGATGATACTTGACCTGACTGACTATTGTTTTCTTTTTTAAGGTCACAGGAGATTCTGATACACTTACCACTACGCCTTGAATAGAGAATACGGAAGGTGGCGAAGTGAAGACCAGGTACCTACCGCCTGTGACCATGATTCTGTTGGTGTGAGTCAGTTAATTCTATCATTAAGCCAAATAGCTCAACGTGGCCATTCGGTCTTTTCAAGACTTTTGGCTCTGTCTACCCCGCAAGGGATATAGACGTGACCATATGTATGTACGTAAGTCAGGGGAGTCAGTTAATTCTATCATCAGCGAAATAGCTGAACGTGGCCATTCAGTCTTTTGAAGACTGTTGGCTCTGTCTACCCTGCAAGGGTAATAGACGTGACGTGTGATATATATGTAAGTCAGGGGTTTACACGAAGCGATACCGTCTGACTTCCGCCAGCTTGCAAGGTAATTAATGATATTCATTATTTTGTCCAGTTACCTGAAAGTGACTGTTATCTTAAGAAGTTTCCCGTCACGGAACAGCAAAGGTAATCAAAGTAATTATTTAATTCTGAAAGTGCACGCTTCTGTCGGATACTTTAACCGCTCGGTCATCGACGCTCTTAATTCATCCATCTGCTAGTAACATAACTATAGTTAACTACAGATTAATATAATTATACACGTTGCAGAAGGTCAAGAGGACGTTTAATCAATAATAATTAAACAGAGCATTGCTTGTGAGCAATTTAAATTGTTTGATGTTAAAATAAATTAAAAAGCTCGATCCTACTAGTATCTTCTTTTTAGGGTTCCGTACACAAAAAAGTAAAAACGGAGCCCTATTACTAAGCTATCGCTGTCTGTCTATCCGTCTGTCACCACGCTGTATCTCGTAAAACGTGATAACTAGAAAGCTTAAAATAAATGTGTTTACTTTTTTCATTTTCTAGCTCAACATTAATAACGGCAACAGGAAGACGCTAAATATTTTCACAGAACATTTATATATTTATTTCAAATTATATTACACAAAAAAAATGTACAAAAGGCGGATTTAATGCCGTTTTGCATTCTCTACCACTCAACCAGCTGACCAAACAGAAAAGCTTTAAGATGGTGGTGCGATAAAGTTATATATGCGATTAAGTTAATATAAATAATTTAATATTAATAAAGTGATTTTCAAAGGAGACTGGCTCCTTTGCAACAAACGTAATATTTAAGCAATTATTTGATTTATTTAAATAATGAGGTAGTATTTTAATGGACAGGTTTTACACCAAACGCGATGATGGTGGTACGGAACCTTTCGTCCGCGATTCCAACTCGCACTGGCCGAATTTTTTGTTTAACAGCTTAAATTTCAAGGAAGCCGCGATATCGAATTTGCGGAATCTTTTTTTTGCAAGACAATAAGGACCAAATTACATGTTTACAGAAACATTTCAGAAACCAGCACTTTACTTGTGCGCAAATCTCCTTTGTCAAAAGATTTCAGATAGAATAGGATAGATTTATTTTCAAAATTGGATACAAGGTATCACTTATTGACGTCACATCACTTAAATCTACTACCGCTTCCAAAGTGCATGTGTAGAAGAAGCGGCGGAACAAACAACACTGCAGCATTTTCACCAGACGTCAATTTACAAATATAGATCTCTTGAAACTGAATCGTGGACGATGTGAGCATAATCTTTCATTTTGTGAAAACTACTTACTTCTAATGTATAAACCTAAACTCCATTAGAACTTGTTTAAAAAACACTAACCTTCAAACGATTATGGAAATCAATTCTTTGGAAAACCTTCTCAGTTTCATGTAAAATTAGACTTATTAGTTAGAATTATAGCTGAAGAGATTTAAATACAAAACGATATTTCACAGTACTTTTTGTTCATCAAGATGAACATAGTTGTATAGTACATACATATAAACAACAAATAAGAATAATAAAATTGTAAATAAAAATAAATATCTATATTAATAAATAAACCGATTCCAAAAATTGTGCATAAAAGTACTGAAAATGTTAACAAAAGCTTTTGTTTCCTCAAATTTCATTATTAATTTGGTAGGTATTTTAAAGGTTCTGAAAACAAGCAGAATAACTGTTGCACAAAAAGCTTTTTTTGATACCTATATTTTACCAAAAGCTATTAATTTCTCAAATTTCATTTAAAAAATCGTTTTCGATTTTATATTTTTTATGCTCGGCTAGACGTGATTATATGAATGAATGAAAGAAATCAGCTTTCATTCATTCATATAATCATGTCTATATACCTTGCGGGGTAGACAAATCCAGCAGGCGTGTCGTAAAAGGCGACTAAGGGATAGGCTTATAAAATTGCGATCCTTTTTTTTAGGAGATGGGCTAGCAACCTGTCACTATTTGGATCTCAATACCATCATTAAGCCGAGCAGCTGAACGTGGCCATTCAGTCTTTTCGGGACTATTGGCTCTGTCTACCCCGTAAGGGATATAGACGTGACTATATGTATGTATGTGTGTAAACACTGTCCAGGTCCACCACGGAACAAGTAAGAAGGTGAAATTATTAAGTACTAGATTTACAGTATTCAACGATATTTTTACCACAGACAAAGGCATAGCAACTCATCCGCGACATCCCTTTGTAATGAATGCCCATACGCTTCGGTAACCGCTTACCACCACGCGAGCAGCGGACAATGTAGTGGACTTAATATACTTAATGAAAAGAAAGGCATGTTTAAAAAACATACATACATACATGTTATCTATCACGTCTCGAGCCAACAGTTTTGAAATGACTGAAAGGCCACGTTCTGCTGTTTGGCTAAAAGAATAATAGGACTACCGACTCCATTTCTTTCACACAGATGTCGTAAAAGGCGACTGAGGAATTGGTTTATAATTTAGGGATTCTTCTTTTAGGCGATGGGCTAGCAACCTGTCACTATTTGAATCTCAATTTCATCTAGCTGAACGGATGTTATTTTCGGTCTTTGCGAGACTGTTGGTTTTGTCTACTCCGTAAGGGATATAGACGTGATTATATGTATGTATGTTAAGTAGGTAGGTAGGCGGCTCGCCCCATTAGCCAATTTAATAATTACCTATTATTAATAAGTATAATTATTTTGATTTATGCAGATAGTCATAAGGAAACAATGCGAGGTCTTATACTCATAAATATAAAAAATATATACCTAAATCTATAAATAGCAATACATTACAATACAATAGCGACTACATTAAGTATATACCTACAGCACTTATTAATGAGTTTACACGTTAAAGTATATTAAATTACATTATTTGCCGTGTGGTTCTATGTGGTTGATAAGCTTATATACTTGGGAACCTTCCACTATTTGAATCTCAACTGAACGTGGCCTTTCGTTCTTTTAAATACTGTCGGCTCTGTCCACCCCGCAAGGGATATAGACGTGATTCTATGTTATGTAATGTTTAAATAACATTATATTTACACTACACGAAGAGCGGTGTTGCGAAAAAATAATCGACCCTCTGTTGGCGATATTTAATTTGACCTACTTTGACTGACTGACTGATTTATAAATATTAATTAATTTTTCTCATGTAAATGACGTTATATCTATTTGAGAAATTAAATTCTTGAAATCCTAACAAGTATCGATGTATTACTTATTTCTCGTGAGCACCATGTATTTACACACTTATATCTTTTAAAATACGTACTAATTTGCTTTGAAACATTTATGCCCGCGACTTCGTATGCGTGAAGTGTCTAACATGTTAATATGGTACCTACTACATTAGTGTTTTAGTTACGAAATTGTACCCTACATGTTGGCAATGCTTTACAACAAAAAAAAATCCATCAAAATCGCCCTGCAATTCCGAAGATTAATATTGTTCGCCCTGGTGTTAGTCCCGATTATTTCCTCGACTCTCTGGAAACCTGGTATTTGTACGCCTATTGACCAACCCTCAAATGATAAGGTAGTCATTATTTTACACATAGCAACTCCTGTGTAACCCTACGCAACGTTTGAGGAAAACCTAACCCATATTGAATCATGATACAATCTGCACTAGGTACATAAATGAGCCAGTTCCCGTAGTCGCCATTTACGACATCTTTAGGACAAAAAGAGATGAAGTAGTCCTATTCTGAATACATATTTCCCTGCACTATATATTTATTAAAATGTACAGATTTTTTTTAATTTTTCATTATTATATTTATTGATAGATTAAATTGATGATGATTATACTTAATTGACAATTGATGAATGATAATTGATGATAAAATAAATTAATTATGATTTTTATCTCTGAATAATGTATATTTTATATACATATAAAAATAATAAGAAATAACATAGGTACATTATATTGAACAATTTAGTTTAATGCAGATACACATATTAGACATAGACTACGTAACATTGCAGTAAAGGAAACGGGAAAGCGGAATAAAATAATATGAGTCATGCAAATTAACATGCGCCGGAATCGATATTGTTCATTTGATAATACAATTGCATTTGTAAAATTAATTTAATTTAGTTTTTATTATTTTTAAACAAAACTTAAAACTTTAAGTGTCTTAAATAAAAGAAAAAAAGAAGCAGAACAACTAAATATATTTTTTTTGTATTTACTACATTTTATTAAATTCATGTCTTACTAATTTTAAATGTTTCAGAAAATTTAATGCAATATTTAAAAAATCATTAATATTATACTTCATATACAATTAACGAATCAAAACAAACCAAAAAAATAATAATACAACACTCTACACCATATTGCCGGTAAAACTCACCCGATAGCCCAGATAATGCACATTAAATTCACATAGCTAGCAACACATCATGCTGACCAATGGGGTTACTTTATTTATGTTCTTTTTTCGAAAATCTATGTACTAAATGTGAGGTTATTTTGACAGTTCGCGTTCGCTCGCGGAATAGACGCCAGATCGCGAGGGTTCTCCTGCCAAGACTGTTTTACCGACGTAACCGCGCCCTGTGATGCCAGCGTAACAAATTGTAATCTCCTATTTAGATGTTATTTAGACCGACCGCACACTAAGAACAATGATAAATAAATTGTATTTATGTTCGAAATTAAAATTTTATTAGTGTGACAATCTATATTTCGTTATAAAATTTGAGTTTTACAAAGAACAAATAAAATGTAGTTTCGTTCGATAATATATGCGTGTACAACAACGCGGATAGGCACGTTAGGACTTACAGATCCAGTTTGTTCACGTAATGTGACGCCTCCGCTATAGTTTAGACACGTACGTAAGAGACATTCAAACATTAATATGCTCGTTATAACCCGGAACTCGTCTTGTTCTTTAACTCTTTTCCGTATCAAATATTTTTTTTTTATCATTTATACTAGATATCTGAAAATAACATCAGATTCCAGTAATGATTCTTTGTATGTTTATTTTTTTATAACATATCATCTGTATCTAATTTCTTTCTCTGTCTCTACCTCTCAATCACCTCATAAAATATTTCCTATTGCCATCTCAGCTAATGACTTAAAATAAATAAATAAGTTTGAGCCGCTGTATAATTAAAAATCTGTGTTAAAGACGCAATGTAATATGATTATATGACACATCAGGTGCTTTAAAAAATTTAAACAAATAATAATAGAAGACAAAGATGTAAGTTGTTTTTTCAACTTGCAAAACATTTAATTATTCAACTTACTGACAGATATATGAGTATTGTAGTTCAAAATAAGCCAATCGCTTGTCATATACTTCTACGCGATTTGAATAATTGATGAGAAAATTACTGTGTCTAGGCCGCGAGTACAAAACATTGGATATTATTAGCTCTCGCTTGAATATATTCACTTCCGATTATATTTAACCAAACTGCTTTCTTTACATACTTGATTAAAACGTTGACCTTTTAGGTGTCTATAAATAAAATAGAATGTCATTGAGTTAAGAAATATGTCAGTGGCCAATGTATGACTATAATAAATGTCTAAAAATATGTAGTCTTACTGGATTAACCAAAACTTTTTTTTCACACAGAATAGTTAAGAAGAAAGGCTCCCCTGATTCATATTGACGGCCTCTGTGGCTCAGCGGTAGTACGCTTGTCTGTGACACCGGAGTTCCCGGGTTCGAATCCCGACTAGGGCATGATGAGAAAAGAACTTTTTCTGATTGGCCTGGGTCTTGGATATTTATCTATATAAGTAGGTATTTATTATAAAATATAGTATAGTTAAGTAAGTATCTAGTAACACAAGTTTCGAACTTACTTCGAGGCTAACTCAATCAGTATAATTTGTCCCGTATATGTTTATTTATTTATTATTTATTTATATTGTTATATTTTCTTTTTCTTATGGTGCAATAAATAGTCTATCTATCTATCTATCATATTGAAACATTTGAAAATAAACTTCTTGTTAATAAGTTCTGATGCAATGTACTAAGTAGCTGTCCTATCGATCGAATAATTGTTTTCTGTATATTTTAACATTAAAAGATTAGTGTGCGTGTTTTTTGCTAATGGCACAAGTTACCTAACATTACATTATGATTTTCATTATGGCATCTATCTTTTTTCATACTCTTTTTGTCAATAAAATTGGAATTAACCTTTATGGAATAGGTCCACAGTTTTAATTTAATTATTTCATTATGTTCTATTCCTGTGACTATATTAATTTATGTACAATCACAAAATAAAAAACAAAAGTTGCATTCTCCCGAAATACACCCTAATTTTGGGGAAATTTTTACTGCGCGAGCAATACTTTTTGATAACAGGAGCGTCGGATATCTTCTGACGCGGGAGACCCAGTTCCCTAATACCCCAAACAGAGCTTTCAAACTCCTGTTTACATGCGGCAACCTACAAAACTTATTTGTTGTTTTAACATTTGCAAACGGAACATTGGACTTTGATGAAAATTTTGCAAAAATCATAATAATATCGTCTTCTACATAAATAAGAAATTAAAAAAAAAAACAAAAGTATACATTAATATAAAAAAAAAACTTGCTTACATTACAAGATTTTATTGAAGAAATGAGAGCGAATGTACGTACTGTGGCGCATGAAAATTTTGCCTTACAGGCAACTCCTACCTATAGTCTCCTAAGAAAATGTATTTATAGATTATTCAGGTGGAGTGGGTATCGTGTGATGAACGACATGGAAACGAGCCAAGATTAACGAAACACTATATCTAGTTATGTCCGTTCGACAATACTTATACCTACCGGGAATAATGCTTTTGTCTTATTTCATAATTTTTGAGTGACTACATTTCAAAGTTGTACCTACTTCACTCATATATTCTATAAACTGTTTAGTTACCTACTATTGAAAAAAAAAACAATAAATACTTTTAAACTTTCGCGTTGAATGATGATTATTCAATGATTTAACAATACACAAAAAAAATTTTTTTTTTGGAATTTTGTCTGTATGTCTGGTACGTTAAACTTTAAACTACTCAACGGATTTGAACGCAGATATCACAGGTTTCACATTTATTTAGGGGCGTTTTCAAACTTTGTTTCGCCAAAAACGATTAAGGGATGAAAAAGATGTTATCGTAAATTGAAAATTTACTTCAAGCACTGCTTCGAACCTGTTAAACAGAGTTGAATGCGGTTACATAAAGGTATTCAATTTAATTTAGATAAATCTAGGTTCTATTGGTTGTTTTCAGTAATTTATTTTATTGTAAACTATGTGAGAAAAACCTGTAACCTTTTGTAGATGGCGCTAATATCGCGCGGGCGAAGCTGCGGGTGAAAGCTTGTAAATAATAAATTGAAAGACTTACCAATTTACCGTGCCGTGTGGTTCCCGGCACCAATACAAAAAAGAATAGGACCACTCCATCTCTTTCCCATGGATGTCGTAAAAGGCGACTAAGGGATAGGCTTATAAAATTGCGATCCTTTTTGTAGGCGTTGGGCTAGCAACCTGTCACTATTTGGATCTCAATTCCATCATTAAGCCGAGCAGCTGAACGTGGACATTCAGTCTTTTCGGGACTATTGGCTCTGTCTACCCCGTAAGGGATATAGACGTGACTATATGTATGTATGTGTAAGACTCACCAAATCATCTGCAGGTAATCATATAAAGATATTTGGTTTCCTCTTCACTGCGAACTGCTAGAGATTCCTAAATATGGGGGCGATCTATTCTCAATGACCTAACTATGCATAATTTAGAAAAATACATCTAATTTTGTGACTAACATTCTCAATTTTCATAGCATTAGCCGAAATTCAAGACAAAGCTGAGAGATAATCTCAGAACAAGACTATAACTGTCCGAAATCTGAAATATGACAGATCTTATTTATTTGTCTATTTTTTTTTCTAATTAAGAAGCAAAGACATTGAAAACATTACATTCAATGCACAGATTTAACACACAGGTTCCGTGCTGATCTGGAAGCTAGAAAATATCTAATATTGTGTCCAGTTGCTTCTCTACCTATACAGATTGTAAAATATAAATCAACTAGCTGTGCCCGCGACTTCGTCCGCGTGGAATAGTTATTTTGGGCACCATTGAAGCCCTCAAGGATGAATAATTTTTCCCGATTTTTTTTCACATTTTCCATTATTTCTTTGCTCTTTATAGTTTTAGCATGATGTTATATAACCTGAAACCTTCCTCGATAAATGGTATATTCAACGCAAAAAGAATTTTTCAATTCGAACCAGTAGTTCCTGAGATTAGCGCGTTCGAACAAACAAACAAACTCTTCAGCTTTATAATATTAGTATAGATGGGCAGACTTATAAACTTGGAATTCTTTTAGGCGATGGGCTGCTAGCCCTGTCAATACCTGAATCTCAATTCTATCATTAAGACAGACATGGCGTCACAGTCTTTCCGCGATTCTGTCCACCCCGTTAGTTAAGACGTGGTTGGTGCCAACGTTTAAGATAGAAACGTCGCAGGTAAGGTGCGTTAAGGGACAAGTTAATAATTTAAATTTGAGTGAAAAATTTATTGATCTAACTAGGTATACAATTTTTAAGGAAACAATAGCAATAGCAGTGTCTAAGCGTGAGTTAGCGTAAGACATATGAGATTAAGCAAGTAGTAGGTACCTGAGGATAGCGAGCTACTTTATCAAGTGAACCCTGAAATAGTTCAAAAGTAAGAAATAAAGAAAGAAAAATCTTTATTTGGCGCAAGATGTAACATTACATTGTTCATAAACATACAAATAAAAAAATATACATGATGCGACCAAGAGGGTTTTCATTCAGCATATATGCATGTGTATGATGAGATTACACAATGCGCTGATTTTCAGTGGAACTTAGAGCGAAGGAGGCTTGCCATTCAATAAAAAGGATACATAAGTATAAAAATACATACATACATACACAAAATCATGCCTCTTTCCCGGTGGGGTAAAAAAAATATATTAAAAATATCAAAACAAAATAACAAGTACATTTATGTTCCGTCCACCTAGTTGGTATTCAACGATGTGTCGGCCAACAAATTTTTTATATTTTTCTCATTTTCTCCTTATTTGGTATTTTATTTTCGCTCGAAATGCATAGCATTACACAATATTCCTCATTGTATTATTAACTTTGAAGAATTTGAACGGAAAAGTTTGTTCCGTCTGATAAATAGTTCGAGCTTTGAACTTTGAGGAAGCTTTTCAAGCTAAGCGGAATATGGAATCTATTTGTCATGCAAACCGTGAGGCAATCAGTAGCTAAGATTCTCCAAGTTAAATGTTCGGAACTTTGTATTTACGAGTAAGTATTATGTCACTTAATGTGCCGTGAGGTTCCCGGCACCAATAATAAAAAAAGAGCAGGACCACCCCTACTCTTTCACATGGATGTCGTACAAGGCGACTAAGGGATAGCCTTATAATCTTGGGATTCTTCTTTTAGGCGATGGGATTCTTGTTTAAGCGATGGATAATAAGATTTAAGCGATGTGTCGTCAATAAGTGATACCCTGTATCCAATTATAAAATTAAATCTTTTCTATTCTATTCTATCTGTTATCAATGAAAATAATATTCAGATTAAAGAAAAATCAGAAAAAGAAGATTATTATTCAGATTACTGTTATTACCTAATACATTCACCCATGCATACCAAACGTGTTTATAAATTTACGAAAAAGATTTTACGTTTTACTATGGTGTCCTTGGAAATTTAATATCTCCATATATTACACGTATCGCCATGAAAAAGTAACATTTTACCACATTTAATACGATATCTAATAAAAAATATTAAGTATCTACCTACAGGAAAAAATACGTCATTTTTGATAAGATATAATATCCTATCAGACGATTAGCGGCATATGATAATAGAGTTTCCTTGTATAATCCGCGTTAGTAATGGCGAGAATATAATGGAAATAAACATAATACAATTGTAGGTAAGACATGAACACAATGTTCTTACTTTATAAGTCAAACATAATGTGTACTCACCTTAGATAAGTCGCCGGCTTTCCGAGACAGAAGTCTCGTTGCTTTAAGTACAAAATAATACCAACATAATAGATCTTTATTTCATTTTCTATAGCTTAGGTAACAAAAAATTTTCTATTCATTATTTGTAAGGTGAAAACAGTGCCGTGTGGTTCCCGGCACCAATTGAAAAAATAATAGGGGTACTCCATCTCTTTTCCATGGATGCCGTAAAAGGCGATTTAGGGATAGGCTTATAAACTTGGGAGTCTTATTTAGGCGACGGGCTAGCAACCTGTCGCTATTTGAATCTCAATTCTATCAGTTAGCCGAAGAGCTGAAAGTGTCCTATCAGTATTTTCAAGACTGTTGGCTCTGTCTACCTCGCAAGGGATACAGACGTAATTATATGTATGTATGTATAACAACATTGGCTTTCCCTAAGGCGCCGTTTACAACATTCGGGTCTGATTTTTCTAAATACTTTCCTACAAAATACAAAATAATACAGGTTTTTCGCAAATCCCACCGGAACCATAATTTTTAACTAAATGAAATATGTCCTTCTATATAAATACGTAAAATTTCAAAAAGAAGAATATTATTAGTTTGGTCTATAACACGTAATGAGACAAAAAACAAACAAAAAAACTTAATCACTTTCGCATTTATAATATTCGTTAGGAACTAACTTATTTAGGTATACGGTGTGGTGAAAATGATGGAATGAATAAGATAAAGTGAGGTTGTTAGCTTATCAATTATAAAAATAAAATAAACCAATTAGTGTCATACAACTTTCTTTGACTTTTATAATTTTTCTTAAAAAAATAGTCTCAAACTATGAACGCCATCTGTAGCTACTACTGTGAACTATTCATTACTGGGTTTTAGAGCGGCGAACATAATGCTATACTACACTATACTAGGCTTACATAGTACCAACTTTCCTAATTCTTAGTAGTTTTAACTTACCAACATAGATGGCGATAGTGTGTTTTCTAAAGTTGATAATATAGTAATATATAGTAATAAATAATACTTTTTTAAATAAGTATAAAGCATTAAATTCAAGTGTTTTGTTTAAAGGAAACTGATCTACCTTTATTTATTTATGTATTTGTTGCCCGAAACTCCGTGTGCGGGTAAAATGTGCGTCTATATCATCTATTTACCAAAATGTATTTTAGTATGTGATAATAGGGTTTTTTTTTTTCAACCACACGATTATAGTTTGTTAAGTTGTTAAAAGAAAGTTTTGGAAAAAGTTAGGGTTATACAGTTTAAAAATCTTGGCTCCGACAACTTATTCATACGGTTGGAGCTTTGCTTAAGATACGTTGGCTTAGCAAAATTTTTACATGAAAATTTGTTAGAATAAAAGAGTTTATACTGGATGTCCTGTTGACTATGTACATCTAGATCCTCAAAACAAACATGACTAAGCTCTAAGGATGCCGTATCTTGCATTTGATGACTGACCCCTTTAAATTGAGTAAGAACAAAAACAAAAGTCAAGGGTAAGAATAAGAGGCTTCCACGCTGGTTTGCAAAGAAAAAAACATAGTGTTTGCCAGCTGCTTCTATTCCCGTGCAGAACGTAAAAGTCAATCAAAGGAAAAGCTTACATAATTGGGATTCTTCTTTTAGACGATGGGCTTACAACCTGTCACTATTTGAATCTTAATTCCATCATTTAAACCGTACTGAGCCGAACGTGGTCATAAAATTTTCAAGACTTTGATGGCTCTATCTACCCCGTAAGGGATAAAGACGTCATTATAGAACGTAGGTGTGTTTGTTTGCCGTGTGGTTTCCGGCACCAATATAAAAAAAGAATAGGACCACTCCATCTCATTTGCCATGGATATCGTAAAAGGCGACTAAGGGATAGGCTCATAAACTTGGGATTCTTATTCTAGGCGATAGAGTAGCAACCTGTCACTATTTGAATCTCAATACTATGATAAAGCCAAACAGCTGAACGTGGCCCTTCAGTCTCTTCAAGACTGTCGGGTCTGTCTACCCCGCAAGGGATATAGACGTGACTATATATGAATGAATGAGTGAAGGTGTGTACGAGTAAGAACACGTACACTAACGCTTTATTCGCCTAATGTCACCATAACATACCCGTGAAATTACTTAAGTTGTATTAAGATTAGAAAATAACGATGATGGTCGTTGCGTAACATTATAACGGTTGCATAAGGGGTCACGGGTTCGGCTCAGGTCGAGACAATGCCGATGTTCCTAATGATAATGTTAGTTTTTAGGGTTCCTCGCTATATATGACGGCCTCTGTGGCGTAGAGGTAGTACGATTGTCTGTGACACCGGAGGTCCCGGGTTCGAATCCCGGTCAGGGCATGATGAGAAAAGAACTTTTTATGATTGGCCTGGGTCTTGGATGCTTATGTATTTAAGTAGGTACCTATTTATTATAAAATATAGTATCGTTGAGTTAGTATCTCGTAACACAAGTCTCGAACTTACTTCGAGGCTAACTCTTATTTACTAAGGTATATATTTATTTATATGCGACATTGTGTCGAGTGGTTCGCGGCTCTTTAGAATAGGGCCACAGCATATTTTTTGCATGGAGGTCGTAAAAGACTCATGAAAAGCTAATAAACTTGGTATATTCTTGTCGACAGCTGAATGTAGTATTTTAATCTATTCAAGACTGTTGGCTCTGTGTAACCGGCAAGGGATAAAGACGTGACTATAATTATAAAGGTATATGTGACATCAATAGGAACATCTTATCTATTATATGTATAAATTGTATCTATACGGAACACTCGGCGAGGGCGCAGGTCCGCATTGACAGCTACCTCACACACTGTCCCACAACTTTCGATGTTACAAGTCTAATCTAAAGTTATTTGTCATTTGATTGTGGGAGTTGCTTCGATACTTAGATTAAGTTACTTATTGTCATTGTACAGGTCATTTTTTTTTAACTTACATCGATCCATTTATGTTAATGTGAAATACCTGAGTACGCTGATCTGGCTCGAGATTAATTAAAAAGTATGGATTTCATAATTCAGTGTAGTCTGAGCTCCTACCTAAAGAGGTGAGGATGAAACAAGGACTGACACCAGAAGTATGCCGTGTGGTTCCAGGCACTAAAAGAAAAAAAGAATAGGACAACCCCATGTCTTTGGCATGGATATCGTAAAAGGTGACACAGAAATAGGATTATAAACTTGCGATTTTTGGGCTAGCAACCTGTCACTATTTGAATTGCAATTATTACATTACCTAAGCCAAACAGCTTATTTAGCATATTGGTCTTTTCCAAAATATTGGCTCTGTCTACCCCACAAGGGATAAGACGTGATTAAAAGTATACATGTATTATACTGATGGTTTTTAAAATTACAGCCAATTTAGACAATATCATGTTTCATTTAACTGATGTTAGGAGGCGGATATTAATATTCGGGTGCCTTAACCATCCGACCTCATAACACCTTTTAAAAGTTACCATCTTGTACGATTTAAAAATGAGACATATTTTTTGTTAATTCCTCTTAAAATAGAACACGAGCAAATCCGTTATGTGTTTTACATGCTTCAGTGTACCATTTTCAAATTTAATGACACACTCATTCGAGAGTGAGTGACATAAATGTATTCGAATAATGACTACGAGTAGGTACTATAATAAGAAGGAGAGGCAAAAATTAAATATCCCCTCCGGGCGTTACACATTAACTAAAAAGGTATCACTAAAATTTATAGGTGTCAGGGCTGAAAAAAAATAGTCTTTGAAATCACAATTTCGTTTGCACTACGATCTCTCAGGGAACACGTCAAACCTAATATAATAAAAAACCGTATAATAAAAAAAAATATCTTATGTATGTTATTAAAGTTTTGGTTCGACAACCGTTTTTCTAAAATTTATTCAAAATCGAACCATATAGAAATCGACTTCGATCGCTCGAGTATCTCATCGGTAAGTCGCTCTATTCCAAAATAGTACTCCTCTTACGCCATGAGGAAAGCGAAATGGAGTAAATTGGCCTCAGGAAAGAACAATGGGTGAGGCTACGCAACGCGCTAAATGCTCTTGCGCAGATTAGTCGAGTGGACGGCGTAATTATACTAACTGACAGATGGGCTTGTCTAAAAGGCGAGATAGTGGCTACGTGCGTGTTAAAGGTGCATATCAGCCGTGTGGTTTCCGGTACAATAAGCCATGCAGGAGAAATGTTGAAAATGAGATGAAGTTTTTGAAACCCTCGCGGCTCGCGGCGCGTTAGAGATTATTACCAAATTGTTCGAAAGTCCATGTCTTTGAACGTTTTGTAATTTCCATGTTTGCTAAAAAAAATTTTCTGCCCGTATTTGTTCGATACTACCGACTCCCCCAGTCGGGAAGTTTTGTTTTTCAGTCTTCATTACCCCTAATGAAGTCTGAAAAACAAAGCTCCAAGAATTTGTTGTTTCATCCTCTCAACTCCCTGCACGTGGTACGCATTTAGACCATGAAACTGGATAGGGTAAGTCACACTAAGCGACTCACGTCTAACCTTTGCATGAGAATCTAACTATTATTGGACAATAGTAAAAATTACATTAGACAAATACCTTTTCCCATATTCGGTATCCACGAGGAAGAAATAGAGTGGTCATATCATAAAATGCCGGGGACCACACGACAACAAATTGTACTGCTTCATATAAATTGTAAAAAAGTGATGTTCCGACTGATTGTTCGATAACGCTATTACAGGCCGAAGGTGTGAAGTGTGAGCCTCTTATAGGTACACCCACTGTTCATATTAAAATAAGTTCGTTGCGCAAATTGTGAGATAGGTATGTACCTATTGCATAAGTGCGTAAAAAACGCTGTGTTATGTTGACCAAGTGATGGGCGAGCGTGTCCGATTATCTGAATGGATGATTTGGTATCTCTGAATTAACATTAAACGGATTTTATCTTTTGATGACATGAGCAAAATTATTTTTTGGAACACAAAAATGTTTTTAAAATATCTTAAGTTCTTTAACTTCCAAAAAAGCCGTATTTTGAAATTATATCTATAACACAAATCTTGAAATTTTTCCTATAACATTCATCATATTTCAATCTGAACAATATGTGTGCCTGTATATAGGACCCTGTACTTATAACCGCCGTCCATGTCTTATGAAGCTATCATAGGAAAAATACATAATTTTTACTATCGGCGTGTGAGATACCTACCAATTTTATCAAAAATACACCTGCCAAGTATTTATTAATAGGTATTATAATGACATTATACCATTAACGTTATGAGTAGAGTGGATATTTAATGGTTATCCCATATCTAAAACAGCCTTTTGTCTAATATAGTGTTTCCAAAGAATTATATCTATAACAATATTATAAAGCTGAAGAGTTTGTTTGTTTGAACGCGCTACTCTCAGGAACTATTGGTTCGAATTGAAAAATTCTTTTTGCGTTGAATAGACCATTTATCGAGGAAAGCTTTAGGCTGCAACTATAAGAAGGAAATAAATAATGGAAAATGTGAAAAAAAAACAACGGGGAACATTATTCATCCTTGAGGGCTTCAATAATGCCCAAAATAACTATTCCACGCGGACGAAGTCACGGGCACAGCTAGTTTAGTGATAAACTTTGCGAACTGACAGAGTGCACTTACTAAGTGATGTTCATATGATCATCACGCCCACATGTTTAATTCATTAGATGTGACATGTAATTAAGTAGATGGTGTTCATAACACCTTTTATTTTCTTTCAACACTTGACAAGTTTATATTTAGAAAGCATTCATAAAGTAGCATTGTTTGTGTTGATGTTGTTATTTTACAAACAAGTGTCCTGTATAGAAAAATGTAATGTTTAATTAAAGTATTTGGTTACGCACGCAACTCATACCTCATATAAATCTAAAAATCACATGTTTTTCTGTTCCTGCTGTACAATAGTTTTGGCAGGAAAGAGTAACAAACATACACACATCCCTTTGAGCAGCCGCTGCGTCGGCAGGCTCTTCACGCCCCGCCGGTACGAGGACGGTGACATGGCAAAGCCCTTCAGGCAGCAACAAGGATAGGTCCGTTATAAAAATGTCACTCAGTAATGAAAACCATTTCTATCGGTTTTGTTTGATTTACATATTAAAAAAAATGTACTACTAAGATTTTTTCAACGTTCTCTTTTGTTCCCGGCACCAATACAAAAAAGAATAGGACCACTCTATCTCTTTCCCATGGATGTCGTAAAAGGCGACTAAGGGATATGCTTACAAACTTGGGATTCTTCGACTGAAAATTTATTTTAAAAGCTTTGACTATTTAGTGAAAGTGAGAAAAGTGCAAAAAAATATACCTAAATCAAAATCCGTTCTGTAGTTTAAAAGATCTAAACATACAAACATACAAAAAAACATAGGGACAGACGCGGGAAGCGACTTTGCTTTATACTATTTACTTAGAAATTATTCCTCACAGCGTGCATTGTGCCGTGCCGGGTGGTTCCCGGCACCAATAAAAGAATAGGATCATTCCATCTCGTTCCCATGGATGTAATGTGTAATGTATGTGATGTAAAAGCGAATAAGGGATAGGCTTATAAAGGTATTCTTCTTTCAATTTCATAATCAAGCCAAAAAGCTGAACGTTGTCTATCAGTCGTTTCAAGACTGTAGGCTCTGTCTACCCCGCAATGGATATAGACGTGACTATATGTATGTATGTGCATTCCGCTTCTGTTCGCAATAAATCTCTGTTCAAGGCCACACTAATTTAGTAATTATCCTTTGAAATAATTATCCTCCAAAAATATTTTTATTACTATTCATGGTTATAATTACCATTCTCGCTTCAGCTCACACCTTGCCCATCGCCGAATACGCCCACACGCTGCGCAGGCGCTCCTATACACAGGTATTCACACAATTTCACTGATTCTCAACGGGTCATGTCTCTTTGGCCAAGTTATTTTGTTTCACAGATTACTCCAAATGTTATGTTCCTTCTTCCGACATGATATTTAAAGGTTACTTTGAAGCATAGTAATTCATGCATGATTATGGCGTAATACTGTAGGTACATACATACATACAAATAATCACGCATCTTTCCCGGAGGGGTAGGCAGAGACTATATCTCTCTATTTTACTCTCTTTGCCACAATCTCTGCATACTTCTTGACTACATCCACATTCATAACTCTTCATGCAAGCGGTTTCGGATACGGTAGGTACTATGAAACATTATTAATATAGATTTGATAAAATTCCTTACGGGGTAGCCAGAGTCAATATTCACGAGACTCGCAGGTAGTGATCAAGATTTAGAACAATATATAATCCGTTTGATTTTGTTGCTACTGATAATGCCGCTTTAAAAAAAACAAACCGAAGAAAGACATATACTCGTATGTTGCTCTTTTTGTCTTATATATTGTTATTATTTTATTGGAGACGTCACGACAACGAGGTCAGGTCAAGAGTACCGAAACCTACGAGCTTGCATGAAGAGAATTATGTATGCGGATGAAGCAAAAAAAGTATGCAGGGATCGTGGCAAGTTGAAAGATGTGGTCTCTGTCTACCCCTCCGGGAAACAGGCGTGATTTATGTATGTATGTAGGTATGTTTTATTTTGTTAACACATTCGCATGACTTCAAAACATAATAGATCAAGAATTACTTTAAAATTACGCCAAATGACGTAATTACCGGAGATGGTGGTAGGTAAGGTAATGACATTACGTACGGGTAATTACAAGATGTCAAATGGCATGATTAAGGTAAATTCACCCTTACATAACAACAAACCTATGTTATAATGCCAGGAAAAATAATAATTATATGGTTCACATTCATATGTATAGCTTTTACCCGCGACTTCGTACTCATTATGATCCGTTGTTCAGTTCAGCATTTATAGATAAATAGCCACTAATTTTTTTTTTACGCAAAATTATACTGCGGAAAAAGTTTTTTTTTTTCGGAATAAAACGTTACAAAATAAAATAATGCACATAAAGAAAACAATCATTGAAAGATTTGAACCTTTGTAGCGCCCATTTTTATTCGGCCACCTTAACATTTCGACCACCGACGTAGATGTGATATTATGCATTACTTGCCAGTCCATTATAAGCACGGATTACGTACGTACATCCGTGACCTAATCGTCCCTGAACCGAGAAGCATCCTAGAGGTGGACCTCTCACCTGTTAGCCCTATTGCATCATACAACCTTTTCACTTCCCTGTTCCGTTGCAAGAAGATGCTGAATAGTACAATAAGGTTCGATACGATTAAAAGTGTGTCGTGTGGTTCCCGGCACCAATAAAAAAAAGAATAGCACCACTCCATCTCGTTCCCATGGATGTCGTAAAAGGCGACTAAGGGATAGGCTTATAAACGTGGGATTCTTCTTTTAGGCGATGGGCTAGCATCCTGTCACTATTTGAATCTCAATTCCATCATAAAGCCAAACAGCTGAACGTGGCCTATCAGTCTTTTCAAGACTGTTGGCTCTGTCTACCCCGCAAGGGATATAGACGTGATTATATGTATGTATGTACGATTAAAACATTTGAGTTGAAGTGTGTGCGTTAGTGTTGCATGACACCGACCTTCCGGATTCATTGCCGCGGGGTAAAGATTTACGAAAAAAAAATTTGAATTACCTAATTAGATAAAATTTTATTTATATAAATTAAAATAACATTTAATGGGTATGTTTATTGTTCTTATTAACATTTAATGGGTGTTTTCATTGTTCTTATTATAATGTTATAAGTACAATTACCTTATAAATATTAAAGTCATCTCTCAATCAGTGCTAAAGTATTTGTCACTTAACCTATAAAGATACATAGTCTAATCAAAGTCTAATCGCCATTTATTGAATGACTTGTAAGTATAAAAAACTTTAACAAAATACAACGTTTTCCTTAAAAATGATACCTTTTCTTTCCCGAAGGTACAGATCTGCTCACAACTGCATCTTTGCAATTGCCACGAACCCTACATTCCTTTACTTTTTTGGTTCTCGGATTAAGTATACAGTTTTATACTACTAAGCCACAAAGATAAACAATTTGTGTGTGTGTTCAGACTTTCATAAATATTTCGAATAACTAAGAGGATTTCCTTAAAATTAAATATAATTTAACCACTACTAATAATAACATCCAAGCCGCTTATTATAAAAACCCGTTGCTGAGACCAGCAAATCTCAGAATCTGTTGCAGGAATTTCTAAGTATTAATTACGAAATACTCATTTACGCATTTATTTTCCATATTGTTTCCGGAAAAAGCGACACTCCGTTTTCGAAGTGGACATTATGAAAACAGCCAATCAAAACTGCTTCTGTATCATCATCACGCCTTCATATATGATTAAAAGTCATGGACGATGTAAGGCGAATCTTTATATATAGATATATACATATGAATACATGATTTTCACAAATCTCACAGGTGCTATAATTTTCAACTGAATGAAAGGTTACCCCTATGTCCTGCTTCAGACTCTAATTTTATAAAATTTTATAATATTAGTTGATATTTAACAATAAATTGTGACTTATTTTCTTAGATTTTTTCATTTCTTAGTAATCATTTCTTAGTTCACAACATGTCACGTTTTCATACTTTTGTTCAAAACTTAGTCCCCTCTACTTTTGGGTGTTAAGGTTTCCTTTTTTTCTTTCTACGGCTTCTTGTTGGAGGCCGAAACAAACTTTATCCTTTGGACACTGAAACTTTTACATGGTCACGCCAATGTGGGCTGACCTCATGTTTGAGGTATTTTACATTTTATTGTCTAACAGTGTTTCTACTTAAGATTGCAATATTTCAGTTCAATATAACTCAAGCAAGTCCTACACGCGCGAATTAAGTGTCACCTACAAAAGAAATAGTTCAGGTTTTTCGCAAATCCTACGGGAATTATATTTTTTGATGGGATGAAAAGAACAATAAGTACTACAGACTGTTTAATATATATACCTATGCAGAAGATTCAGTAGATAAAGCGCGGAGAAGCAACAAATAAACTTTCGCATTTATAATTAGTTGGGTTTAGGATATAGTTCCTGCACATTATAGACTTTTATACACCATATAAATAAATTATCTTCGAGGTCAAACCGTCTTTGGAATAGCGGTCACTCTCATCACAAATCTCTATTGTATACAAATACAGACAAAATAAAAAATAGAAAAAACATTATTTTTACTTCTGACAGTTAAAGTTAATTAGCGTCTCCATTTAGGGTTCCGCCCTAATCGCATGCACAATAACGAAACCGTCTTAAACATTATTAATTGCTATAATTACAGTTATTTTCTTTAGTATCTAGCATATTTTTCATAGAGAAAAATGTTGCATAGAGTACCGGAAAAACACACAATCATAAATACATGCTGACCGAATAATGATTCCTAGGTCTTTCGACAAAGCACTAGCTAACAATGAGAAAGTGTTTAACTGATTGAAGCTGTTCGAATTCGAGATGTCTGCCAAATTAAAAACAATTATATCATTATATCTCAAGCGACGGAACCCTCGGGCAGATACCATACAACGGTTTTCTAAATACATATATCGTGAGTGGACGCGTGACAGCGAAAGTGACTGTTGTTTTAAGAGCGTTCAACTTAAAATACCCGAAAGCTGTATAAATAAAGAATGAACTTACAAAAAACCTCAAATTTTATACCACTTTATGTTGCAATATTTTAAAGATTAGAAAACGTGTGCTTTTATTTAACAATTGACGCCCGTGTCTCTTGCCATTTATAATAAAATTCCTGTTAATTTCTGTAGCAGTGGGTATTTCGGAATAATCCCTCTTTCAGTGCACCCTTTCAATATTTATAAGGAACCTTAACGCCGAAATTCCAAATCTCCAGTTTTTTTATACCTACTAAAGGTTTGTATGACAAATTTTGAGATAGAGTTTTAGTCTTAGAATATGTTTCAGTACAAATGTTTTGAGGACAAGAAATACCTACAGCCAGCCAACAGTCAGCCTCCACCATCTTGTTTTTCCAAACAAGAGACAAAAAAATGCGTGTTAACTAGAGTATTTCTGTAAATTTTATGTGATCGCTTACAATGCTGTTGTTTCGTATAGATTTCTCTTTGAAAATTGTGTTTTATCATAGGTAACGGACAGAAATATATGTGAGCATTTTTTGGGAGCCCGTTCCGATATTAATTGAAAATTATCATTCCCTAATAGACTTGGCAAGTGGAAGTTATATTTTTAAAAGTTAAAGAGATACTTACTTCATTGTTTCCTTACGTACCTACAAAGTTTGCAGGCCAAAGGTAGCGTATAATAAATTCTTCAAAAAAAACATCAATATCTCACCGTCAGTAATTTGAAAACGAACAATAGCCGAATGTGATATGATTATCGTTTCAGATAACGTTAACAATGGCCAATTTCATGTTTTCATAATTATTTCAGCCTTGAATGAAAATTAAGCTTGGATGTTCCTCATTTTGTTAACCGCTCAAGGAAGATGGAAGTGGTTATTTGAAAATAATTATTACAATCATAATTAACATTTTATGTATTAATTTTAATTAAGGTATACTTTGTTATAATGTTACCACAAAAACGGATGATATTAAAGGTTAATCCCGGTCACAGAAATCGGAATATTATAAAGTTCTATATTGTAAAAATATAAAAAGAATATTCCATATCTTCCAGAAATGTGTGAAATAAATTTAATTTTTCATCATTTCCTAAGTACGTATGACTAGGAAAAGTATACATACAGAGATACTGGTATTGTCCGCCATAATAATTAATATTTTTGCCACAAGTAAGCCAGCGAGAGTCTAAATTTTAAGAAAACTGATTATTAACAATCAGATTTTTACATACATACTCACGTCATGACGTTAAATAACTAGGTGCGCTTAAAAATGGGTGCGCTATGAGGAATACCTCCCCTTGCGGGGTAGATAAGTACAGCAGTTTTGGAAAGACTGAAGGGCCACGTTTAGCTGATTGAAATTCAAATAACACTTCACACGTTATCTACTAAATTAATCTTATTGAAATGTCACGTTTATATAATTAAGAGTCTATAGAAGGGCGTATACCTTTCATTCCGGTAATAACTATAGATCCCGTGAGATTTGCAAAAATTCTGTATTCTTTTGTGAAAAGCTAGTTTCAATTATTTTTATATTGTTACAAATTATCTAAATTACTATTAATATAACTCTTTTTAATTCCTTCCCTTAAGAGCTCTCATACTATAATAATTGCGGTAATCGTTGCTTGTTATAAAATTTATGATTACCAAGTTATTGTTTACTCGCCACGCATGTTATTTAACTTTCGTATCTGTACCAAGTGGTTACGGAATCTGATCTACTGATCTGAAAGTTTCAGGTTCGAATACGTAATGACAATAATAAATAAATAAATAATAAATAAATATATACGGGACAAATTACACTGATTGAGTTAGCCTCGAAGTAAGTTCGAAACTTGTGTTACGAGATACCAACTCAACGATACTATATTTTATAATAAATACTTATATAGATAAACATCCAAGACCCAGGACAATCAGAAAAAGTTCTTTTCTCATCATGCCTTGACCGGGATTCGAACCCGGGACCTCCGGTGTCACAGACAAGCGTACTACCGCTGAACCACAGAGGCCGTCAAATAAGAAATAATATAAAGAGATAATAGAATAAGAACCGGTGCCGCTGGAGGGCACTGTGATGTGATGACTTTTAAATGATGTAAAAGGACTGTCGATTCGATAAGTTAAGTTTTTTTTTTCAAATCATGATGATTAATCAACTCATATTTATAGTGTAAGAAGATTTGTATTTTTGTTTCTACAGATAAATAAAAAAAAGAACTAACAGTTTTGGTGATACTTGGCACAGATATCTAAGTCGAAAATTTCAGAAGTAAATAGGCTCACTTTTTCTCTCTCTCTCAGCTCGCTATAAATCGTTTTCTATTTATAAAGGATGGTTTTATAATTAAGATTGGATTATCTATATATTTAAAGAGTGAATTAAAATTCGTGTATTAAATCACGAGAACTTCATGAAAACGTATAAAGGGAACAGACAGAACAACAGGTTAGTCTTTGGTTTGAGAGATAAGTATGATCAAATAAAACTCGCACTAACCCCTCTGTTTCTGACCACAAGCGTTAAAGCGCTTGTAACGAAAGTCCATTGTATTACACATTGACGGCCTCTGTGGCGCAGCGGTAGTGTACTTGTCTGTGTCACCGGAGGTCCCGGGTTCGAATCCCGGCCAGGGCATGATGAGAAACGAACTTTCTCTAATTGGCCTGGGTCTTGGATGTTTATCTATATAATTATTAATTCTAAAATATAGTATCGTTGAGTTAGTATCTCGTAACACAAGTTTCGAACTTACTTCGAGGCTAACTCAATCTGTGTAATTTGTCCCGTATATATTTATTTATATATTTACATATGTACATGACGCTAATAACATAAAATATTCTTTGATATTATAAGAAGGCAGCTCACTACAGACAAAAGGCAGACAATGTTGCCTTACTGCCCGAGGCTAGGAGGCTACTGATAGTAACATAAACTACAAGATAGTATGTTGTATGAATAAATCATAAAGACAAAAACATGAGATAAAACATGTATGTATGTTTTTACTGACATGAGTGAATACAATCAATACATGTAATGAGACAGTAGAAAAGGTGTGTCTTTATATTTTTTTTTATTAATGTCGTTGGCTAGTGAGAGTTTAAGCATGTTAATTTAATAAAAATTCTTGCCTGTGTATGAGTTGTTTAATTATAATTTATCTTGGCAACTGGAACCTCATAAGAAAAAATATTGTTAAAAAAACCTATCAGTAGGTATATAAAAAAGGCAGCCCCGAAATTTGCACCACGTGAAAAATTAAAATTTATCAGTCAAAATTAATAAATACCGATAATTCACCAAACAAAATCTGCCGTGTGGTTCAAGGTACTAATACAAAAAAGAATAGGACCACTCCATCTTTTTCCCATGGAGGTCGTAAAAGGTGACTAAGGGATAGGGTTAAAACTTGATATTCTCTTTAAGGCGATGGACTAGCAACCTGTCACTATTTAAATCTCAATTCTATCATTAAGCCAAATAGCTGAACGTGGCCATTCAGTCTTTTCAAGACAGTTGGCTTTGTGTACTCCGCAAGGGATATAGACGTGTCCATATGTATGTATGTACAAAATCGCGGGCAACAGCGAGTCGTTAATAAATATTGCCAAGTCACCGAAGGTTGCGTCTGGCTAATAATAATGTGGACAAACACGCGAATCAAAGGCTGGTGACACAATACATTGCATTATAATGGTATTTGGATAGATGTTTCAATAAATCCTTGTTAAGGGGAAGTGTTTTGCAAGTCGTACATACATACATAAATATGATCAAGGATATATCCCTTGCGATGTAGATAGAGCTGAAAGTCTTGAAAAGACTGAAAGGCCACGTTTGGCTTGATAATAGAATTGAGATTCAAACAGTGACAGGTCGATAGTGTCAGTCGCGATTGTGAGAAATGTCGAAAAAAATATTTAAATAGGAAGAAATTGTCAACATTTTTTCCTTCGCTCTTGTGAAATCCTAATGAATATTATTTCTTTAATTGAATTGTACCCTTCATCCTGCTAAATACTTATTATAATGTTCATTCGTTGTTTCAAGAAAATTGTTTAACTGAATAAGGCGCAAACATACATATAAATCACGCCTCTTTCCCGGAAGGGTTGGCAGAGACTACCTCTTTTCACTTGCCACGATCTCTGCAGACTTCCTTCGCTTCATCCACATTCATAACTCTCTTCATGCAAGCTCGTCGGTTTCGGGTACTTTTGACCTGACCCTTTACCAGGACGTCCTAAATTTGATCAAGATACGTTCGTCTAGGTCTTCCCACACCGACCTTTCCCTCCACACTCCAATAAGGGACAAAAGTCGTAGATATTATTAAGGCAGGTATCTATGTATATTTTTTTATTTCATTTAAATTTTAATTAACAGTTTTCTAATCTCACACACGTCAAAATATAACTTTTTTCACTGAACCATCTCGTCCTCCACTTAACACAATAAACATAGTTTAGAAAAAGTGAAAGCTAGATGATAAGCTGCATAACCTCACGTGGATCTAGATCTGACGTAATGACCTGACTGACTGCATGCCTGGCGGGTAATGTACACTATAATGACCAGGTTAAACAACCTGCTTTGACAGCTGTTATTTGAGAGGACCGAGGAAGTACCAAGGAATGAACGAGCTTCCTTTATGGTTTTTTGCCTTTACCAGGTTCAGGTACCTAGTGTTAGTCCTGGTTGCATCCTCGGTATACTGGAGAGACCCCAGCTTTCCCCCGGGACCACAAAGCGACTCCCGGCCTGACCAATTGATATATTTATACATACATACATATGGTCACGTCTATATCCCTTGCGGGGAAGACAGAGCCAGCAGTCTTGAAAAGACTGAATGGCCACGTTAAACGCCGTTCAGCCCCGATAGGTAGTTCAACAGTAAGAGCATCGTTTAACGTTCATACTTATCTATGTATATTATTAAAAAAATGAATTTAAAATTTAATGAATCTATCTCTAACATCGGTCACCGATGCGTTTTATTGTATCACACACATTTAGTTGCCAGTTTTTACTGTGCCCGCGACTTCGTACGCGTCGAATAGTTATTTTGGGCATCATTGAAGCCCTCATATGATGAATTATTTTCCCCGATTTTTTTCACATTCTTCATTATTTCTTCGCTCCTTATAGTTGCAGCGTGATGTTATATAGCCTAAAGCCTTCCTCGATAAATGGTCTTCAACACAAAAATAATTTTTCAATTGGAACCAGTAGTTCCTGAGATTAGCGCGTTCAAACGAACTTTTCAGCTTTATAATATTAGTACAGATAAGCAGCTTTTACTAAGGCGCTTAGCAAAAACAGTAAAAATTTTTGCTAGCCCATCGCCATAATGAAAATTTTCCAGTTTATAAATTGAATTATTATATATTAAGGTATAAATTTTTAAAAATATGTCTAAATTAAGTTTTGAAATCTGCGCGAAAAGAGAATCAGCTGGCATGCACTAGGTATTTAATATCAAAATCTCATATAAATATATTAATCTGAACAATGTATTCTCTCGTCCACATTCTATTCTAAGTTTAATTGATATTGTGAAGTTGACGTTGTTGAAGAAAATGCTGCAGTGCAGTTTGTTACTGCTTCTTCTGCACTGACGCCTTGGAAGCGGCAGTAAAGTTAGTTTTAAGTAATTTATTTGACGTCAACCAATCCTAGAAGAAGTATCCTATAATAATGAATAAAAATTTTGAATATGAATTTGAATTTTGTATGCTTACAGCTGTGCAGAGTTTGAGTATTAAGGATACTGAACTTTTACAGCCTATACTTATGGCAGTAACCTTTACCGTAATGACTCTTTCCTGAATAATGTACCTTATATAACTATAATCTATGTTAATTTGATTTCCAATCGATGCTCTCACGAGAGAGGAAAAATGTTAAGGATACCTGCAAATCCAGGCCATTTGGATGTGTAAATATTCAAATAGGATTACATGCTGCTGCAAAGATTGTATCAGTGATAATATATAACAAAGAAGTTTGACATGACGTATGACGTGTGGTTCCCGGCACCAATAAAAAAAAAGAATAGGACCACTCCATCTCGTTCCCATGAATGTCGTAAAAGGCGACTAAGGGGTAGGCATATAAACTTGGGATTCTTTTTTTTGGGCGATGAGCTAACAACCTGTCACTATTTGAATCTCAATTCAATTTTAAAGCTAAACAGCTGAACGCGGCCTATCAGTCTTTTCAAGACTGTTGGCACTGTCTTCCCCGCAAGGAATATAGTCGTGATTATATGTATGTATGTATGATAACTATAACGGAAATCGTCACTGCCGTTCCGAGCGAGTATTTAATACACGTTCTTCGTGTAAACAATATAATATAATACATCCAAAGGTTTGTAATTTCACACGCTTTCGCTTGTATGAGAACTTTCATTATTACATCTGGAAGTTTTATCGTTCAAATTAAATTCATTACCCACTCGGATTATCATTTATCCATACTAATTTGATAAAGAGAAAAGATTTGTATTGTTGTTATTAGTTCTTTTTTATTTATTCACGGTATATAAGAAAGAACCAATATGAAAACAGTTAAGGGCAACTCCATCTCATTTCCCGTGGATGTGTCAAGAGGCGACTAAAGGATATGCTTATAAACTTGTGATTCTTACTTTAGGCGATGGGCTACCAAGTTGGTATTGAGATTCAAATAGTGACAGGTTGGTAGTACCAACCTGTCACTCTTTGAATTTCAATTCTATTATAAAGCCAAACAGCTAAACGTGACCTGTCAGTCTCTTCAGGACTGTTGGCTCTTTCTACCCCGCAAGGGATATAGACGTGACTATATGTATGTAAGTATATAATAAGGCATTATCCCGTGCAGATTGTAAAAGTCAATCAAGGAAAAGGTGAATAACCTTGAGATTCTTCTTTTAGGCGTCGGGCTAGCAACCTATCACTATTTGAATCTCAATTCCATCATTAAGCCACACAGCTGAAGCCGCATTTTCGAGACTGCTGGCTCCGTCTGCCTCGTAAGGGATAAAGTCGCCATTATATATATATATCGCCTGTCTTTTATTATTATTATATATATATATATGTATATATACGTGACGGCCTCTGTGGCGCAGCGGTAGGTAGTATGCTTGTCTGTGATATCGGAGGTCCCGGGTTCGAATCCCGGCCAGGGCATGATGAGAAACGAACTTTCTCTGATTGGCCTGGGCCTTGGATGTTTATCTATATAAATATTTATTATAAAATATATTATCGTTGAGTTAGTATCTCGTAACACAAGTCTCGAACTTACTTCGAGGCTATCTCAATCAGTGTAATTTGTCCCGTATATATATATATATAATAAAAGACAGGCGACCTGGTGCAAATGTATGTAATTTAAAGTGTATGACACTCATACACCTTTTGATAGACTGAACAACTATCAATTATATTTGAAAAATAATTACGGGAAAAGCTTGATCGAAATTATTTTCTTAATCATTATGTTATCCGGCTAAATGTGGCCTCAAAGTCTGTACGAGTCTGTTGGCTCTGTCTAACCCATAAGGGTTAAAGACGTAATGTGTGTGTATTATTATTTTTGTTCGAATTTTACGAGTCAGTAACTTAAATTAATTTTCTCTAACATAAGTATGTAGATACTTACCAAAGTGATCATACATTTCTGTTAAAACATAACTTACCATTTTAATAAACCAATCGTTCAGTGAACATACAAAATTTGGTTCTGGAATTCATTTCAAGTTCCAGTTTTATTCTTAGAAGTTCTGCGTTCGAACGCCGAGGTCTGTATCTAAAGAAAATATTTGAGTCATACATGCATCACGCCTCCTTCTTAGAAGGGTAGACAGAGACTACATCTTTTCACTCCTTGCCTCTTTATATTTTTTTTTCTTACACACCTACATAAAATCACGCCTCTTTCCCGGAGGGACAGGCAGAGACTACATCTTTCCACTTGCCACGATCTCTGCACACTTCCTTCGCTTCCTTCGGGTACTCTTGACCTGAGCCTTTGCCAGGACGTCCTTAATTTGATCAAGATAAGTTCGTCTAAAATATATTTTTTCTACATCTACAATCCAGTCATTTCATGCAGGCTTATCAGTTTAGGATACGTTTTATCTGGTCATTCACAAGAATATCCCTGATTTGAGCAAGGTACATTTGTCTTGGAACTACATGCACTGTATGATTATCACTACATAGTATAAAACAAAGTCGCTATTTTAGTCTGTTTGTCTGTATGCTTAAATCTTTAAAATTACGCAACGGATTTTGAAGCGGTTTTTTGTAACAGGTAGAGTGATTCAAGAGGAAGGTTTTTATGTATAATTTTTTCCGAATTTTGCACCCGTGCGAAGCCGGGGCGGGTCGCTAGTTATTATATAAATTGCCTTGTATAATTTTTGCACCGGTTGCATCCTCATCCTCTGAAGAGGAGCCCGGGACATGCCTTTGATCTTGGATCCGGATGGGGTGAGTCAGATTTTAAAAATGAATCGACTCTCATATGACTTTCGCAACCTTTGTAGGTAAACCTAACTCGTATTGGATCAATATGGTTACACATACGTGTTGCCTGAATGTACAGGTTTCCTCACAATGTTTTCCTTTGCCGTAAGGGCATCGCTTTTTATGGTAAATTATATGAGGTGGGATTTGAACCTGTGCCTTTCTGAGTATCAGTCATTTTAACCGGCCCAATTTCGAGCTAACTAAACTACTTACTTCATTTCGGGAAGTTACTCTCATACTCAAAGTTCCAATAAAACGTTATTTAAAAACGGATGGATTTCGAATCAAAATCATTCAAACATACAAGTAGGTAACTGCTAACATACAAATGCCTGCATATTGAAATTCTAGGAATTTTGTTATCGATGTTAAGCAGCCTTATAACGTTTTATAGTTATATATTTTTAATATTGACTAAAGACGCTATAGTCTATGTAGTACTCTATAGTATTTTTGATATTCTAAATTATCATATATCATCATGTGAATATGCCTGCCAATACCCCATTAAATAAAATTCAGTCTATTTCTTATCACATATATTGGTAAGACTTAAGAAAAGTCACAATAAAAACATAAAAAAAAATACTCTTGTACTAATAGTCCGAAACTGTTCCGAACTTTGAGCCTCGTTTCGACAAAACAATTAAAAAATAATTAAAGAAAATGTTTTCTTAGAAAACACTGTTGTTAGTTCGATTTTTATAAACAAAATAGTCAAATGCCTACATCAATTTTACAAATGTAGGCATAAAGTCTTTAACTAAGCCTCAAAATAATTGGAACGGCCAATAAAATTAAATATAATACAAGGATCAATAATTAAATTTTCAAAATTAAACTTTTGAAAAAAAAATACTTAATAAAACGGACCAGGATGAAAAGTCCAGTAAGAAGTGGGTATAAAATTATACCTATTATTATTTTTAAGTACACATATTTGGTAACTGTAACACTTTATATCCACTTCTCAAGGCGCACGAAAAGCCAAATGTTTTTCGCATCCGCTAGCGAAACATTTTAAAATAAAAATATCTAAAATTCGCTGCAAGCCAAAGAGCATTCGCCTTCGCGTACGCCTTAGAGTTCCAGGTACTCACCAAAATAATGCCTCTCTGAGTATTAAAACATATTTACAAACAAAATACTTGGTATCGACGGTAACAATTAGTTAACAAATGACTATGCAATTACATTAAAATTATGTACAAATGGTATTTGATCGTACCTAGATTCAGTCCCATCCATGGTGTTCGTGGTGGATCGGCACCCAGACCTTCTGCCAGACGGGTTTCCAAACCTTCTTCCAAGCGGGAACTTCTACGGTCTTCCATACTGGTACTTGGATTTGCTTCCATTTTTCAATCCAGATTTTCTTCTGCACAGGTACCCAAACTTCCTTTTTAACTGTTTTCCAGATTTGTACCTTCTCTTCAACCCACTCTTGCTTCTTCTCCGTCACCCAAGCTTGTTTCTTCTCTGTTCTCCAGATTTGTTTCCACTCCTCTTTCCATTCCAGTTTCTTTTCTGTTACCCACTCTTGTTTGTGCTCCGTCCTCCAGACCTTCTTCCACACTGGCTTCCAGATCATCTTCTTCCTCCAGAGGTCGTGGCTAGTGTATTCCCAGCCGTGGTCATCTTTACCCAAGTACTTTTCTCCAGGAACGCCTTCCTTCACCCAAGCCGGTATGTAATTTTGTTTCCATTCGGGCACCTGTATGGTTTTAGTGATTGGGACCTGGATTTCCTTCCACACTGGTTTCCACACCTTCTTCCAGTCTGGCACCTGCACCTCCTTCCATATCGGTACTTGTACTTCCTTCCAGATCGGCTTTTGCACTACTTTCCATGCCGGGACTTGTTCTTCCTTCCACTGCTGGACTTGTTCCGTTTTCCAGGCGGGCACTTTTTCTTTCTTCCACTCAGTTTTCCAGGCTAGCTTCTTTTCCGTTTTCCAGATCTGCTTCCACTCCTCCTTCCAGACGAGTTTTTTCTTCCAAACTCCTTCTGGTGGAGGAGAGTGCCATCCCCCGGGAGACCTCTTCTCCCTGGACAGAGCGTGGTCATCTTTGATGGGTACAGCGAGTGATGCTGCGACGGCCAGCACCACCCACACCTGTAACAAACACACACATGTATTACATAATCGAGGCAACGTTAATTGTCTGAGTCGTGCTTTCTTCATTTTAAAATTACTTATTAATTCACAAACTAATTAAATCCGTGAAATTTCTAATTTTAGTATATCGTATGATATGAATATCTTTTATAATAAGTATGTGGATTATGTAAATAACGACATAATAATGCAAATGAATGCAAATACATTTTGATAATTAAAATCAGCTTTTGAATACGTCTATGGATAATTGTCTTATATCTGCACTGATATTCTCGATCTACGAAAAACCAAGCAGACGGCCCACAAAATTATTGGTTTCCATTTTACTCTTAACATTTTTTATGTACGTACTTAATCTAAATTTAACTTATTGTCATCTTTTCAATTATTTTTATTTTATGAATTTATTAATGGACATAATATTTTAATGAGTATTAAACATAACAGGCACAAAATATAAAAAAACTGGTATGTTTTTATTAAGAGAAAAAAAGATTCAAATTTTTCTATGTGTGATTAAATGTGACTATTTTTTTTTCTTATTTATATAGAGCTCAATTTATATATCAAAAAAAAAAAATTATCACAAAATTTTTCAGTCGCCTGAAAATCCAATAAATACCACTGAAAAAAAAATTAACACATAACGCGATATTTATATCCCTGACGTATTAACTTTATAAAAATCCATGTCGCGAATTTGAATTCACACGAGAAATCACTGTCACATCACATCACTTCACCCACCGTTAGTGCAAGAATCCTCATATTGACGTAGTCTCGGAGCCTGGCGGCGACTGCGGTCCTCGATTCAGACGCGACGCTTTTTATTCTTTAGCCCCTCTACGTACAGTAGGGAGATACCCACCCCGCGAACGCTGGACTTTCTAAGAAAACATAGATTTTCGATGTGATTCGATCATGCGAATTACTATAGCACCCTGAGGAATGATTGAATGTTGTAAGTCTTGGCTTTGCATGGTTATTAAGAAAAGTAAATTTAGATTTTTGGTGTGAATATCGACGTGGTTATTCGACTATGCGAGTTATCATAAGTCCATTATTGTGAAATAAAAATGGAGGAATCCAAGTCATGGGATTGTTTTGGTTATATATTCAAAGATTCAAAAATAAGACCTTAGAATGAATAAAGTCTAATTATGACAATTTTTAAACATGAAAGCTTTTTCTAAGATTATATGATTTTATGTATGTAGGTATGTATTAAGACTTACACAATATAGATATAAAGTTTTAATATGCACCTTCGAATCTATTTATAAACTTAACGTACCTACGTACAGGATCAAACCCACGTACCAAATTATTATTTTCAAAATTATGTACATTAGTTTGAACACTAACCAATTCCCTTACGCGCGAGGGGAACATCGTGAAGAAACTGCACATTCAGGCAACTTGAAGTGTAATCAGGACCCAATACGGGTTTAAGTTCTTCTGTAAAGGAGTTCAGATGGGAGTCGCTTCGTGTTGCATTTATTAGAGTAGACTAGGAATATAGACTATAGCCTATATTCCTAATAATGCATATATATAATTATATATGATTTGATGTATGTATGTATTTATTAATAAAATCATATATGATTTTATGTATGTATGTATTACCTGAATCACGCTTTCAAAGGTCCGTGGCAAGGGCGCGCCCCGGGCTGCACTCCATAGTGGTGAGGATGTAACCAGGACTATAGCCAGGAGTAGTATTTATGTGTAGCCTAAATGTGCAACCAACAACAACCTGCAATATGTGTGTGTGTGCATTGTGTTTTTTTTTTATTATTATTATTTCTTATTTACATTAAGGAAGGTAAATTTAATACCAACATAATAACCTGATCATTTCATTACTTATTGTCATGTTCATATGAACATGACAATAAGTAATGAAATTTTATATAAAAAAAAGAAACTGACAGATAATTCGAATAACCTTTAAATTTATTGACAGTTGAATTAACGTTGACATGTCTGACCCTCCGTAATTAAGTTAACATGGCATAATATAACAATTTAACCGATTTATAAAGGAAAGCTTCCATGCATTCAAAAAACAAAGTGTGTAAAAGAGATGAAATCCCGCGCCGAATTGACTGAAAGATAAATTATTATAAAGTATGATTAAATACATATTCAGAATAAACTTTTATTTCTATGTAAAAATAAGAGATACAATGGTGATTATTTTCTAGGGCCCAACATGAGATACTAAAAGCGAAAGTAAGTTTATTTGTTTATAACATGTTCACGCGTTATCTTCTGAACTAATCTTCTTACGCGTTATCTTCTGAACTAATCTTCTTTCTTCTTCTTCTTCTTCTCAGCATATTTTTGTCCACTGCTGAACGTATGCCTCTTCAATGGATTTCCACTTTGATCTTAATGCGGCGATCCTGGTCCAGGTCGGCCCTGCCGTCTTTTTGATATCGTCCGACCATCTGGCAGCTGGTTTACCCACACTTCGTTTTCCTGTACGGGGTCGCCAGAATAGAACCTTTTTACTCCATCTGTCATCTTCTCTGCGGCAGATATGTCCCGCCCATTGCCACTTCAGACGCGCTATTCGCACACTTATATCAGTGACTTTTGTGCGCTGGCGTATAATGTCGTTTCTGATCTTGTCCCGCAGAGAGACTCCAAGCATTGAGCGTTCCATGGCCCTCTGAGCCACTTTTAGGCGGTGAACGGTCCCGACAGTAAGAGTCCACGTCTCGCAACCGTAGGTAGGTCATCAATCTTCTTTACCACGCTATAATTAAGAAAGTGTAGGGAACAACATTGGGTTCTGTTATTCCTGGTGAATACTACCATTCCTCCATATCCAGCGAAATACCTTTATTCTTTTGTTGGTTACGCTAAATAAGTAAAAGCTAATTTGAAAACTATGAGAAGCACTTGATGTGATTCTTGGAACTGTGTATAAAAATATTACACCATAAATCAATTTCATCCTTTCTAAATAGCTACACTAATACCATGTCTAGACATAGAATGTGCTAAGGGCTCATAGACAGGCTTAAAGGCTAAGAAAAAGATGGTCGTGGGTTGATGAAAAAAACAAATATTTTTCATGTTTGTCTTGGATGTTTTTTTTAAAGTATTAAGTTAGTACCGAAACATAAGTCTCGATCTTTTAAGTTATGTATACTATATTTTTAAGACTTAGGTACACATGAAAAATGCATGCGGAACAAATTACACTGATTAATTTAACCTCGAAGTAAGTTCGAGACTAGTGTAACGACATACTAACTTAACGATACTTTATTTTAACTATACTACTAATATTATAAAGCTAAAGAGTTTGTTTGTTTGTTTGAACGCGTTTATCTCAGGAACTACTGGTTGGAATTGAAAAATTATTTTTGCGTTGAATAGATCATTTATCGAGGAAGGCTTTAGGCTATATAATATCACGCTGCAACTATAAGGAGTAAAGAAATAATGGAATATATGAAAAAAAAAACGGGGAAAATTATTCACGAAGTCGCGGGCACAGCTAGTAATAAATATAATATATACACACATATCTTTGGGATTCGATCTCAGAACTGGTGCTTGCTTACGTTGCATGAAAACCACCAAATTTTTATTTACTTACTAGCTCTTACCCGTGCCTTCGGTCACTACTTACATAGTCGTGTATTTCAAATACTGATAAATACTTTAAGGTGGAAGCCCCAGAGGAATATTATTTTATTATTAGGTTACAAAATTTAAATACTATTGTATGTTGCCGCAGTAGAATCTGCAGAAAGCTTCAAAAGGCGCAAACATGTATGTATTTCTAATGACTACATTTTTGAGCCTTTTGGGGTGGAAACCTTAGGTCCTTGGGGTCCATCATCCCATCAGCTTATTAATTTTCTTTCTAAGAGACTGATCTTGGTATCCCGCGACCAGAAGGCTGGAAACTTCTTAGGTCAAAGATTAAGCATTGCCTATCAACGTTGCAATGCAACCAGCTTTCTGGGCACGTTGCCGTGGGCAAACGATTTACAGAGACTACACAATTTATAAATTATTGTTTATATTTTCTTTTATCTTTTTATTATAATTAATAGTTTGAATACTGGTCTTAAAATGTCATTTTTATTATAATATACTGAATAGACAAGCTTTTGTAGGTTTTGAAATTTTAAAATGATTATTTAATATCCCCAATTATGTGTGTGTTATTACACAAAATGCAATAAGATTACAATGGGCATAATGACAGATTTTTCTTTTAAATTGACAGCTATCTTAAATATTGCTTTTATATATGTGATGTCTTACAAGTTGTTATTTTTTACTAAAGCACTGTGCAATTTATAAATATTATTTTTTTAAAAGGATTTACCATCATATTTTTAAATGAATATAAAACATATATTTTTGGTTAAATTTTAGTAATGTACTTTATTATGTTGGTTTGGTTTGGTGCTGCTTTATTTGTGTGTGTTTTAAAAATATCAATATAGAGATTACCATGATACTGATGATCTCAAACTAGTCGAAAAAAGGTCAATCTAATTGTTTTATCAACTAATTTATATTGTACTAGAGGCCGCCCGCGACTTCGCATGGAAACCCTATCAATCCCGCGGAAACTCTGGGATAAAAAGTTATTTTGGGTCTTCAGCTACCTACATACCAAATTTCATAGTAATCGGTTCAGAAGTTTTTGCGTGAAAGAGTAACAAACATTCATACTGACATACTCACAAATTTTCACATTTATAATATTAGTAGGATTAAGATCTGGTGATCCTGAGGGTGATGATGAGGGTGATAAGCATTGCTGAAGTATATCAACCAAATAATACAAATATTCTTTTGTCTGTCCAACAAAAATAAAATAAAGAAGTTGATGTAAAAACGAATATCTCCTACTCACCATTAAATTTGCGGAAGTCATCAAGAGACAATAAAATGATGTTGACTTTCTCATGTACAAGTGTAGCAAGTGCAAAAAGCTGGTAATGTCATCGATTATGTCGTCAATAATCGTCATTTTGTGATGACTGAGGTCAACAACTTCGGGTCATTGATATTAAAATTAACCTTAAAATGTTTCACCCGTATAAGTCACATTCAGAGGATGAAACATAAAATAAAAAAATGACAGAATTTGTTTTTGTGAGCGAGATGTCACTTAATTCGTAAAGAGAGATATTTTTCGTTTTTATCTTATGAAAATGTGTGTCTGTCTATACTAATGTTTCATTCGATGCTGGATTTTGTCCGAATTGGTGAATATTAACCGAAATTCTATTTTTTTTCTAATTCTCACAGTTAAATATTATTTTTTCACAGTTAAAAAATATTTATTATAAAACATTGTCAATAGATAAATGAAAAAAAATACAGATTTTTGTTTTTACACTTACCGATGCGTGTAACAAAAAATCAGCTAATTTCCTTCCTAACCATGATTCAAACCAGTACTTTACATGTTCATTAAAAAAATCTGTATTTACTTTTAGGATAATTCAAACATAAATACATCATGTGTGATATTTTTAACATCTCGGTTCACGAGATACCTATAGCATGCTTATACCTTTTGTGAAGAAAACACTAAAAATATTTTTTTTAAATATTAAACTACATAATTCAAAATTATTGTTATATATACATAATACACAGTGAACATGCATTCAAGTAAAATAACTGTCTCAATTATTGACTCTTACACTAAAACATGACACGCCTTTCTTTGGTCAGTTGTGTAAAGTGGGCACTTAAATGACATGAACTGGTTTTGTGACCATCTGATCAATATTGGTAACTTTCAAGGGTTGTTGGTTCACTAAGTAAACCTTTATAAAAGCCATCACTGTATTGTTTCTTGCAAAAATAAAAAGCTCACATCAAGCTGATCTTATATTTTTCGGATATGTAGGAACAATTTTAACTACCTACCCCGCATGGGATATAGGCGTGATTTTATGTATGTATGTACCTATAATAAAAAAATATATAGGTAGGTATAAAAAACTTTACTTAGCCAATTGTCAAAAAGGATAGTCATCGTTGGTATTTGGTGTCGATTCCATGGAACCTATAAAAGGTTCGATGTAATTGATACATGTATTTCCTCGAGCTTTCGATACTATCTTATATTCATCATTTATTTTTTGAGTCCATTATTCTGCATTGCTTGGTGGGAGTTTCCGTGGTTACGATGGGCGACCTCCGGGATCCTGTTCATGGGGACCATTAAATAATATTATGTTTACACTAGCTGTGCCAGCGACTTCGTCCGCGTGGAATAGTTATTTTGGGCATCATTGAAGCCCTCAAAGATGAATAATTATCCCCGTTTTTTTTTCGCATTTTCCATTATCATTCTTTGCTCCTTATAGTTGCAGCGTGATGTTATATAGCCTAGAGCCTTCCTCGATAAATGGTCTATTCAACACAAAAATAATTTTTCAATTCGTACCAGTAGTTCCTGAGATTAGCGCGTTCAAACAAACTCTTCAGCTTTATAATATTAGTATAGATTATTTGCTAATAATCCGGTTCGAATATAGTACCGTACTCCTGGCACCATTAGAAAAAAGAATAGGACGACTCCATCTCTTTCCTATGTATGTCGTAAAAGGCGACTAAGGGAGAGGCTTATAAACTTGGAATTCTTCTTTTAGGCGACATGCTAGCAACCTGTCACTATTGAGATTCACTCAATTCTATTATATTTTTTTGTTTTTTCTCCGAACGGAGAGTGTGGGACTCCTGGCATCTAATGTGCCAGTCCTACCCACTAAAACCCCTCCAGTGAATAAATAAATTCAAACCTGAGTATCTTTCTCTTTACAAACACGTCGACCACTCGCTCATTCTCCATGTTATATCTCATTGCGTTTCTTAGCCATAACTCAAGGAAGCAATTACCGGAGGACCGTATGTATGTGTGTGATAAGACCATATAAGATGTGGTTTGCGCCAACCCGACTCTTGCGCAACGCGGCGCCTTAAGATGCTTACCATGTTTGCGGTAACTTAGAACCTTGATAAGGTTACATACGATGTCATTACGAACAAAACAAAAATAATATATATAAAATTTAATAATAAATAGCTGAAAGTGGCCATTTAGTCTTTTCAAGACTGTTGGCTCTGTCTACCCCGCAAGGGATATGGACGTGACCATATGTATGTAATTATGTATGTATAAATTTTAATAAAAGCGAAAAACACTACAGTAAAACGAAATCTCAAAAACTAAGGAGCCAATTAAAAATTAAATTAGACAGGATGGTACCTACATTGTAACTAGAAGGTGCCAACTTAGAAAGGAAAAAGAACATAACATAACATAGATTCACGTCTTTTTCCTTCGCGGGGTAAACAGAGTCAACAGTTTCTAAGAGACTGAAAGGCCACGTTCAGCTGTTTTGTTTAATGATGGAATTGAGATTCTAACAGTGACAGGTTGTTAGCCCATCGCCTAAAAGAAGAATCCCAAGTTTATAAGACCCAATGTAGTGATCCTATTCTTTTTCCTATTGGTGCCGGGAACCACACGGCATTAAATTGCTAATTAAATTGTACAACATCAAAGCAAACAGCAGTTTCACATACGCGGACAATAAGTGAATTATAATAAGTTTATTATTTATATATATCACAACTTTAATGCAAAATATTTAAGTTACGTCTGAGGTCAAGAGCCGTGTGTTTGTCTTAGAGATGCGATGTCACAAACTGGATGACGGTGGACGACCTTGACACAGATATTCCTGATGACGATATGTTAGTCATGACGTCTATGAATACGTGAAAGTTGAGAGAGCATTCACTTTTTTGTAAGTGGCACATTCACTTAACGAAGTATAGAAAATTATGTACTTATAAAAAACACATCAATGTATAAAAAAAATGTTTAAAACACCTGGGTGTACCTGAACTATTGAAAGCCCGAGTGGTTCCCGACACTTTAAACTAGGACCACTCCATCTCTTTCCCATGGATTTAGTAAACAGTGACTAAGGGGAAGGCTAATAAACTTGAGATTTATCTTTTATTCGATGGACTCGCAACCTGTTACTATTTGAATCTGTTCCATCAACCTTTTCAAGATAGTTGGCTTTATTTAGTTAGTCTTCTTCATCCTAGCTTAGTCCCGGTTGCATCCTCACCACTTTGGAGAGGAGCCCGGGGTATGCCTTTGACTATGGATTGGGTAAGTCAGGTTTTTACACGAAGCAACACCCATCTGACCTCCGCAATCTTTGCAGGTAAACCTAAACCGTATTGGATCGATCATGGTTACACATTCAGTTGCCTGAATGTGCAGGTTTCCTCACGATGTTTTCCTTCACCTTATTAACATCGGTTAGTATTCAAACTAATGCTGGTATGAATGTATGGATAAAAATCTTAAACTCAGCGTTTGGACTAAATAGTTATATTATGACATACCTACAAGTTCTTTATTGATAACATCAACTGTTATAGCTACAATGTGCATTTTATGTTAATATTGTTCCGAAATTAGCATCACTGCCATTTTAGTATATAGAAGTATCTCGCGATGTGTTGAAAACGGTCACTTTTATTATGCTACACAAGCCGATTATCACTGGTTATGTCACAGAATAAGTCACGTGTGTATGTATGTGCATTTGTATCACAGAAAACGGATCAAGGATGGAGTTGAATTTTAATGACTCCGAGGCAAACTCAAACGGGTCAAATTACCCATAAATATGGACTTTTACTTCATTCTTATGTACGGTTGTAATCTGGAAAATGCTATTTGGTTTTTATACATGTTATTACATAAATACATACATAAAATCATGCCTCTTTGCCGGCGAGGTAGGCAGAGACACTGAGGACCTCTTTCCAATTTTTAATTAAAAGAAAATCATCTGCTCAGCGTCCATGTAGCTTACATGCCCACTGTACATTTCTTTGATTGCTAATTAAACTTGTTCTTTAGTTAGGGCAACAGGATTTTGAGAGTAAGAACCATAATAATATATGTTAGGTTCTCCTGTAAAGATGACTCAGACTGAGCCGCTTCATGTAAAAAACTAACTGCTCTACTCAATCCTACATTTCTTCCCTACAGCGATACGAAGACAAATCGAGACTGAAGCCAGAGAGATGATGAAAACTAGATTTGAATAGATTTTAGCAGTACGGTATAAAATTCGTTAAGTACCTATAGATCTTACTTACGTCTTAGTTATACCAGGCGACGGTAGACAATAGACGACGCAACTTCGGGAGTAATGAGTAAAGATAAACCATATAATTTTTTATTACTTTTTATTATAGTATTTTCATAAAGACGATAATTTTAATACATTTTTGTATTTTTTTACATAAAAATTGCTGTTGCATTTTTTCACAATCAAGTCGACAAACAAAATAAAATAATAATTAGGTTTAGTATTCATTTACGAAAATATTTCATATTTTGATTTTTAAATGTAAGTCAGATCCTAATTAAAATATTTGGTTTACCTCGTTGCGTTGGTGCAAATTAAAATCGTGAATTTATAATATAATTATTATATGTGTAGATTACCGAATAAGAATAAATTTCCCTCTAAAAATAATACAGATTTATTTATGTGTTGTTGTATATAATTATGATACGTATTTCACGTTATTTATTTAAATTATTGTTACTTACATAACGTCTAATTAATTTGACGAAATGTATGATGAAAACATTTTATATATTTCGTGGAAACTAAAAAATAAAACTATAACAGAAGTTACTACATAATATGTGACATATGTTTCACTCTGCTTGAAGCCATGTTGACATGTCTGAATTAAAAATAGTTTTTTTTTCACTGGTAAGAAGGGGCGGCTTTATCTCGTGTAAAGAATATTGATTGTTATTTAGCGAAGAATTGCAGCCTGTGTTCTTGGCTTGGCACCATGTCTCAGGAGCACCATTTATATTTATATTAATTAATTAATGACTTGTTTCTTCTTGTTTATTTTATTTATTATTTTATTGAAATAAGTACTTTATATTTTTATTTTAGGTAATTGTTTCTTTGCTATATACGTAGTGGGTTCATTTTCATATATTCTTTTTATTTATTCTATAACAACATATTCAAATTCAAAATTCAAAAATTTTATTCATTATTATAGGATACTTCGTATCGCTTAATAATTGTCAAAACGTATGGTTTAACAACATTGGTTGACGTCAAATAAATTACTTAAAACTAAGTTTACTGCCGCTTCCAAGGCGTCAGTGCAGAAGAAGCGGTAACAAACTGCACTGCAGCATTTTCTTATATCATTGAAGGAATACCAATTTGATATAATACGAAAAATAATTATAAATACCTAATGAATTATTTTTGATATTTATATTTTAATGAGCAAACATTGAATAACTGATATTAATTTAAAGTTTTTAAAGTGATACTTCTGCACGTTCGCTATTTTTTGTTGGAAAGCGAACGAAACCACGTGCTGTAGTGGGTCAAGTTCAGACGAAGCGCCGTTTAGCATATATTTCCGTTAAATTTATTCATAGCGAATGTGGTGCAACCCTACATAGCCCATCGTCGGCTAGGGTTGAACCCTGATAGAATACTATATTAAGTGCGCAAGACCTTTCAATTGTTTTTGTTTTCCGTTAAGTGACCTTCGATGCCCCATTGAAGGAACCGTAATAGTGTTTTCGGCTTTAAAAGAAAAATTTACTAACATTGAGTGCTTTTGATTTGACTCAAAGTCAAATCAAAGAAAAATAGGTTGACATGTAGAAAACGTTCAAAGTTTACATAACTTTGTGATAAATAAAAAAATATATATTACTAAAATATCTCCATATAATGTATGAATGTCTTTTGTGCTGCATGGTTTTTGACACTTCTAAAGTGAATAACCACTTCATATCATTAAAAAATAGAACCACTTCATATCTGTTCAATGTATGTCGTAAAAGGCGACTAAGGTATTTAGCTACGCAACTTGGGATTCCCCTTGTAGGCGATGAGCTAGCAACCTGCCACTATTTGAACCTCAATTCTATCATAACGCCATACAGCTAAACCTTGTCCTTTCAGTCTTCCCAAGACTGTTGGCTCTGTATACCCCGCAAAGGATATAGTTGTGACTATATGAATGTATGTTTCATATAAAGGTATAAAGTACAACATATAAAAATGTATTTACAAACTGACCTACCCATCATTACTAAGTTTCCGATAAATTAATCATTGATTTCTTTACGCAAGTATGACCCGGGGCATTGTGAACTTGCACATACCAATATTGTACACGACCTTTCGATTGCTGATCATCAAATCCTACGCAACTTTTTCGTTACATAACCATGTTCAACCCGACATAGAAATACAACTTTGGTGTAATTGCGCCGAAGAATTGTGGCCCTCTTGCGAAATTTATACAAAATTGAACATGTGACGTAATCATTGTTACCCGTTACAATTGGATCCTTTATATGAAGCCTTGTTTTAAAGGGCTCGGAATACTTGCGACATTGGACTTTGGAAATATCAACGTAAGTTCAAAGCCATACGCGAAAGTTGGAGCGTTTTTTTAATAATTTCTCTCCGTCAATCAATGCACCTGACATTTCCTGCGTTTAAGGCTGAAGACGTAATCAGAAATGCCATAATGACTTTTCACAATTTTATAGTAGTCATTGATTTTTGACTCGTGGACATGCCGATAATGTCCCGCCGGTCTTATAAGAAGTCCCACTAGTATTGGGTTCTAAATTTCACGAAATAAATGAAATTAAAAAAAATCACTCTCTAGTTCTGTCAGTTTTTAAGCACTGAACGGATTTTGATGCACTTTCAAATCCAGAAGGAATTATTTTTACAAAACATCATCTGTAGTAATTTTTATCTTCATATGTATATGGTGTATCTAACCACTTTCATACCTATAATATAAATATTGAATTGAAAAGACCGTATAAGATCATAAGGTAAAATTAATTGAAAGAGTGACGAAACGTTGTAACTCCGTAACTGGATAACTTAGTGTGTGACCTCCGACCTGAGCTACGTCCGACACATCATAAAATAATGACAGTACAAATCGTTACCTTACTTTGTAATCTTCAATTAGTTTCCTTAGATTCTGATTGAAAATTGTACAAGAATGCAACAGTGTATCCATTGATTTAAGTATTATACGGAAAATTATGTTATATAACTACCGTTATTTTAGATTAACAGCTAAATACAATACTAGATATAGTTTAAATAAAATACACTTCAAACAGTGAAGTAACAATATAGTACTTCAATGATTGCAGAGAAATCTCAGCTTATTTACCAGGAAGACTTTTTGGAATTTTCAAGTCAGTACATTCGGTGCATTAGTACCGAACAAACCTTGGCTTAATTGAAAAGTAATAATTATTTTTAAAGCAATACGTCTTCCCTGAAAAACTTTTATCAAGTTTCGACACTATCAGCCCAGATAATAAATTTTTTCTATGAGCATTTTAATAAGGCACATTTCAAATGAAATGAAGTGAAGCATTTATTTGATCTTTAATTTATGTTACAGTCCCATGATGTAATACCATTTTGCTATCAAGATTTTTATCAGTCATTTGTGCCCATTGATTTTAATATAAAACCAATTTTTATAATTTCATTTTTAAAAAAATCAATGCTATCATTGGGCCAAACAGCTGAATCCTGTTAGTAGTTTCAAAACTGTGGGCCCTGTCTACCCCGTAAGGGATATAGAGTTGATTATATGTATGTACGATTATTAATTAATTTTTTGAACCAAAAATAAAACAACATATATTTAAAAAATAATAATTACCAAAAAATTTTTTCCAAAAAAAATTATCTTTAAAACTTAAAAATCAGCTCGTTCAGGTATAGATACAGGACATTTTCAAAAATTTTGTACCGGTTTTCTCATTTAGGCTTATGGAGCCGCGCGTATTCTATTTGCTACAAGCAATTATGATTGTATATCTATTTGTATACATGCTCTTTATTGATACAAAATTTGACATAACAAAACACGCAGATTATAAATATAGCTACAATTTGACTTTACGCAAGTATGTATGTATTGCATAGTGCGTTTATTGTCGTGGGAACGCGCAATATTAATTACGATTGTAATAAAAGTTGGTAACACTGACGTGAATTTGTGTATTTCAAACAAGAATACATATTTATATGATCCAAAAATAGAATGGTATTGAAGCAATAGATTGTTTATTTTTTAATTAATTCTAGTATTTCTTTACGTACATTTAAGAGGCGTAACATTTGAGTTTAACGTATAATAACGACTTCATGCCCTACGGGGTAGACAGAGCCAATAGTCTCGTACATGCTGAAAGGCCACGTTCAGCTGTGAGATTAAAATAGTGACAAGTTGTAAGTCTTTCGCTAAAAAAGGAATCCCAAGTAAATAAGCCTCGCCCTTAGTCGCTTTTTGTAGGATCCACGTAAAAGTTGTACAAATATAACCAATTAACCAGGGTAACATTGTAGTGTGACAAGTTAAATGTTACTCGCTACTTTGTTACGCTGAAACGGGTTTGTTGTGTGATAAACTCAGAGTAAGTATAATATAAATAGAACTTACCTACGAGTAGAGTGAACAAAATATAACTTAAGTATAATTATATCAACGAGTATTTTTATTATTCCATAGTGAAACAAAACTATTTTAAATAAGCGCCGTGTGGTTCCACTTTTTCATATGGATGTCGTAAAAGGCGACCAAGGGCTAGGCTTATAAACTTGAGATTCTTCTTTTAGGCGATAGGCTAGCAACCTGTCACTATCTGATTCTCAATTAAATCATTAAGCCAAACAGCTGAACGTGGCCGATCAATATTTTCATGACTGTTGGCTCTGTCTACCACGCAAGCGATATAGACATCATTATATGTATGTATATATACTGTTTATATATCATTATTTACTATACATTATCATATATCATTCTTTGGACACGTTACAAGGAGAGGCAACCGATCTGTGGCGACATCTCTACGCCACTCGCCACAACATCAAATCACACAACAACTGTCAATCATCTCGAAGAAATCGACGCGCTCAGCCAATAGCAGCGAAGAACCCAAATCGCGATTTTAGAGATTTCATGGATTGGAGCTATATATACAACCTCCGACACAACATCGTCGGAGCCGCGGTTCCCCAGGCATAACACCTAGCCTGGCGGAAGATCTTCCCTTTGGTGGCGGTCGAGCCGAATCATTGCTCCCGCTACATTGGTGACCCCGACGTGATTGGAAGCAACCTTCTTATCATCAACTCCAATCCTCAGCATCACTCCTCACTCTGCAAGCAGTCTCACAGCAAGCCAGCAACTGGGTATCGCAGCAGGTCCATCGCAGCCGACTCACCGAGCTTCCTGGTCCTGTCTCCACCCTCACTCACTCTCTTCGACGTCAGCGACCAACGCATCTACCGCAGCCCACGCCTGGATCTCTTCGACGGCCGCTCTTCTCTCCAGCGTGGCAGCTCTGCACGAGATCTACCGGCGCCAACAAGTCGACTTCGCTCTCTACTGTCTCGACTCACCGCAGACTACGAGCAACGCTACGGCTCACTCCTGACTCACTAGGACTTCGAGCAACTTCCGACTCACTGGAAGACACCTGGCACTTGCAACCTACAACTGAAGCACAGATTGCACAGCAAGATCTCAAGACTTCAGACCTCCGGTCTTGGGGGGGAGTACTGTGGCGACATCTCTACGCCACTCGCCACAACATCAAATCACACAACAACTGTCAATCATCTCGAAGAAATCGACGCGCTCAGCCAATAGCAGCGAAGAACCCAAATCGCGATTTTAGAGATTTCATGGATTGGAGCTATATATACAACCTCCGACACAATATCGTCGGAGCCGCGGTTCCCCAGGCATAACACCTAGCCTGGCGGAAGATCTTCCCTTTGGTGGCGGTCGAGCCGAATCATTGCTCCCGCTACAGATCCATAGAACGGCTTGTTGTCCAGGGTAAAGCGGAAGGCTCTCGACCGCGCGGGAGGTCACCCATGCGATGGACCGACCAAATAAAGTCTGTGATTGGCGGTTCACTTAACGAGTGCAGTAGGATGACTTCCAGCAGGGAGAGATGGCGGGACATCGTAAGGCTCACATTGGCGCCCGCCTCCAACACTACATGATGACCACGACCACTCTGTCAAGAGTGACACGACTAAGAAGAAGAAGATGCTGTTTAAAATAAAATGTAGTATTTTATTTTATGCAGTGAAACCAACAGTCTGTAAATATGCACGCACAACGCAATCGCTGTTCAAATGAGTTTGGCTTTGGTAATTATAACCTTTGTGTCAAAAGATTTTGTTGGCTTCAAATCCTACAAAATCGGCCTTCCGTGGCTGGATGGTCAGACGCAGGTCTTTCTACTTATTAAACAGAGAACGGCTGCTCAAATCTGACGTAGACTTACTATAACCATTAAACATATAAAGAAAAAAACAAAAACATCTACCGCTGTGGCTCCCAACATGGCATGCGCGACGCCGTTTTTACAGAGCGAAAAACTATCGTTGTCTCGCTTTTTATTATGACGTAGAACAGGTCGGGTATAGTTTAAACAGACTTGTGCTACAGGGTTGCAATGTTTACTTAGTAATTTGTCCATAACCTTAAGCGCACTCTGTTGTTGAAAGTTGTTCTTATGTAAATGTCTGTCTGTCGCGCGAAAGACAAACTGGATCCGATTGTGATTTAATGTTTGCCTCATTTTTTTGGACACTCCATATTAATCAGTCTACCGAATCGGTAAATGAATAATTGGTAGCTTTGAAAATCAATGCTTTGACATTAGTCGCGTTGAAAGATTTCGTCATCATTAGACACGATATTTTTTTTTAATTTATATATTTACATATTTAAATGTATGTTCATCAAAGGAAATAAGAATAAAACTTAAAATAAAGAGAATTCAGTACAAGGGCACTACTTATTTCTAGAGAAATTTCTTCCAGCAGGCCCACGACAGGAAAGTGTAAAGAAAGGCGATATTCTCATTACTAGCTTCAAAACTTTGAATAAATTCTAAACTTTTTGTGGCAAGTTGTAGTTGTACTAATAAAATTATAAAGGTTCTCGAATAAACAAAATGATGCGTAGGCGCAGGTTCATTGTCCTGCCTTAGCCATTTACCAATGACTTTTTTCTAGATTTATATGCAGTTTGAGTGATACCGTGAGGTAAAACATCTGGTTACCCGCAAATCAGGCAACTTTTTGTAAAACCTGGACTCGCTTTGGGTAGAAACCAGACTTCAAGACCCAATCCAGAAATATGTTCAAAGGTGTATTCCCTGGGCTATTCTCCACAATGTGAGGATGCCACCAAGATTTTTATACCAATCATTTTAATAGTAATTATTGTTTTTTTTTTGGCGAATGTACAATATAATGGCCTCTGGGTAATTAATGGTGACTCAGACAGGAAGTTACACGCGAGATGCACATAAACAATAAACTGAATATATACAAAAATCACGGGAATTTACAAATAAGTAGCTGCTGTAATTATGATATCCTTAATACATTATTCAAACAATAAGTTGGAAACATTTTGATTAAAGCATCCATATGTTTCCCGGCAGAATGGATAATACAACTTTCTGCGCATGTCGTAGATGGCGAATTTAGTACAAATGCATAAACATCTCACAGTACCTTTTCAGAAACATCATATAGTAAGTATTTTTATATATTACTAGCTGTTGCCCGCGAATTCGCCCGCGTAAATTTCGAATTTTACCGCGTAAACTTATTTGCAGGCAAACTCATGCCTTGACTTTATTAAAATGACGATAACTTTTTTTTGTGTGAACCGATTTTGATGAAACAAACTTTATATGTTTTTCTGAATTAAAACAAACCAATTGGTGAAAGTTTTAAGTAAATCGGTTCAGAACTTTCGGAGATAATCGTGATCATATGTACAGACAGACAGACAGACAAAAATATCAAAAAAAAACTTTTGCTTTCTATTATTCATTGTAAGTGTCCCTCTATCCATTTCAGTGAAAAATATTAAATGTACAGGGAAAATATTTTTACTGTTTTATTATATGTATAGATATATACAGATATAGATGACGTCGTGCCACTGCGGTCTCTCCTGCGTCTTCTTCACCGCTTGGGGAACCTTTACAAGCCTCCTGGACCTTAACTTCAGCGCTCACACAATAGCTCGCTATGCTCAGGCGGCTATTTGCTGGATTTCGTCTCTATAGCTACACCAAAGCTCACTTAAAAATTGCGAAGTCCAATATGAATAAATACGAATTATCTCTTTATACATTATACTTAAATAGAAAACTTAATTAAAATGAACACAAATCAAAACTAAAGCTAAAACTACTAATAAAAAAGAAAGAAATAAAAAGTTGATTACAAAGTAAAATTTAATTTACAAATTGTACAGTCCTTGCATACTCGTAGCATCAACTTGTGGGAGTGTGTCCAGAAGGCTGGCAGCATTGCCAATTATTAATTATTCTAGATAATTAGTCCAAAACCGATTGCCGTCATTCTATGAATTTTTAAAATTATCTCTCATCTCACCTGCGACGTTTTACCTCAACGTCACGGTATTTTTACCTACTTCAAAACCAATAGTCAAAAATTTTATCGCGCCCATTTTGCGAAAGCAGCGAAAGGCACGGAATTCATTATAATATTATTGCACAGGTGAATCAACTCATACTATAAATGCGAAAGTGAGTTTGTTTGTTTGTTTGTTACCTCTTCACGGATTATCTTCATGAAACATCACAAATATAAAATTAAGAGTCCAGTGAAGGACATAGGGTACTTTCATCCCGGTTAAGACTATAGTTCCCGAGGGATTTGCGAAAAATGCTTAATTCGCCGCTTTTTTTAGGCGGTGCTAATTTGGTCGTTGTTTTCTTTTTTTTTTATTTGATGGATTTAAATTAAATCTCGTCGTTTTTTGTAGACGACGCTAAATTCACGCGGGTGAAGCTACTGGCAGAAGCTAGTCCATTATATTATTGCGCAGGTGAAATTTAAAGATAATTGGCATGTTATGTATGAGGTCATGCGTCAGAAATAACAAGTTTTTGCGACATATATTAATTACCGGGCCACAATAGATTATCTAATCATCATAATCTCATACTGTATATGAGATGAGGCATCTTAGACCAGCGTGCGAGGGAGACGAAAGATAGAAAGTGCGAGTCTCAAAGTATTTTGAAACATGTCTCCGACATTCTTGTAATGGTTATCAAATCAATATGTTTGCGAGCTTTGACCTACTCAGTGATTTACAAAAAGTTAGAAAGAGAGAGAAGATAATCATACAACATCCGTGAATAAGAATAGACAGGGACGGAAACAGGAATCAAAGCGAAAAATTTGAATCTCAATTCTATCATCAAGCCAAACAGCTGAACGTGGCCTATCAGTCTCTTAAAGACTGTTGGCTCTGTCTGCCCCGCAAGGGATATAGACGTGACTATATGATGAATGAATAATAATTTGGTTGTTTCTTGTATTCAACACGGATACGTCAATATAATGTAAAGTGAGATTACTGTGAATGTAATAAACCAATAAAAAATACAACAAATTAAGGACATTAAACTTACTGGAATTTCGAGTAAGTTATATCAGCTGATTTCTCTTTATGTCTTGATTTTTAAATTGTATACTAGCTTTTACTCGCAGCTTTACCCGCGCGATTAAAGCTTACTTACATATGTACCTACATATCATGACGTCTATATCCCTTGCAGGGTAGACAGAGCCAACAGTTTTGAAAAGATGAAATTCCAATTCTATCAAATCTATTTGAATCTCAATTCTATCATTAAGCCAAAGAGCTGAACGTGACCTGTCAGTCTTTTCAAGACTACTAGGCTCTGTCTACCCCGCAAGGGATATAGTTGCATAAATACTAATGCATTTTATTGCGTTACATCGTCCGCAGTGCAGGAGTAATGAATTATGCTTGAACTTCCGTGTGTTATGAGGCGAACATACTTCAAGCACTTGCGAAATTATTTGCATGAAATGTCCTTTTTCATTCATCTATACTAATATTATAAAGCTTTGAGTTTATTTGTTTGAACGCGCTAATCTCAGGAACTTCTGATCCGAATTGAAAAATTCTATTTGCGTCGAATACCACATTTATAGAGGAAGGCTTAAGGCTATATAACATCACGCTGCAACTATTAGGAGCGAAGAAATAATGGAAAATGTAAAAAAAAAAACGGGATATTCATCTTTGAGGGCTTCAATGATGCCCAAAATAACTATTCCACGCTGACGAAGTCGCGGGCACAGCTAGTTAATACATATTCATATATAAAAAATCAAAATAAGAAATATTGAGGGGTGCTATTCTATAGTGGCGGCTTTTATGCACTTTTGCATAATAATATGTTTGTGCCGTGTGGTTCCCGGCACCATTACAAAAAAGAATAGGACCACTCCATCCCTTTCCCACGGATATCGTAAAAGGCGACTAAGGGATAGGCTTATAAACTTGATATTCCTCTTTTAGGCGACGGGCTAGCAACCTGTCACTGTTTGAATCTCAATTCTATCACTAAGCTAAACAGCTGAGCGTAGCCTATCAGTCTTTTCATCGTCGTTTCAGTCGTCAAGAGTGGTGGCTCTGTCTACCCCGCTAGGGATATAGACGTGCTCGTATGTATGTTGCACATGTTTGTTTTACACTCACATTCGAGCACATTGCACAATGCCGCTGGATGACTCTCTACAATCGTTTCACAGGTTTTGTAATAACAAAATGCGATAGGATAGACCTTTAAGGTTATGTTTCATAGCTTAGAATTTGTTAACATTTCGTTTCACGGTAAATGACCTTTATGTGCTGCAGTAGGTACCTATGGGCTAGCAACCTATCACTATTTGAATCTCAATTCTATCAAAAAATTCAAAAAATTCAAAAATTCAAAAAAATTCAAAATTCAAAAATTCAAAATTTTTATTCATTATTATAGGATACTATTATATCGCTTAATAATTGTCGTATGGTTTAACAACATTGGTTGACGTCAAATAAATTACTTAAAAACTAAGTTTACTGCCGCTTCCAAGGCGTCAGTGCAGAAGAAGCGGTAACAAACTGCACTGCAGCATTTTCTTCATTTTCTTCAACAACGTCATCAATAAGCCTAACAGCTGAACGTCTTTCAAGAATGCTGGCTGGCTCTTTCAACCCTGTTAGGGATAGAGACGTGTTTATATAGATATAATTGTTACGCACTAAAGAAAACATAAAAGCTTTGATAATTGATTTTATTCCATAGGTTTTTTTAGTTTACAGAAGAAATGAGACGTTATAACTATATAGCCAAATAGTTCATCGTGGCTTATCAGTGTTTTAAAGACTGTTGGCTCTGTCTACCCCACAAGGGATATAGACGTGACCATGTATGTATGTGTGCAGCAGTAGACTATTTTTTTTTATATGGACACCGTGCAATATTCTTTATTTATATAATATAGTTTCGTCCGCTCTCTCTCTCTCTCTCTCTCTCTCTCTCTCTCTCTCTCTCTCTCTCTCTCTCTCATCTTTGGGCATTCCCTGTTGCATTCTTCACTATAGTGTTTCGGGGCCTGAGGTCATCTTTCCTTCATTTATTCTGATATTTTGTGCAGTCTGCGGCGTTTTCAGACAATTAGCACGCATATTATCATTAACAACTTCAAGCCAAGTTTTTTAATGTTGTTAGAAGTGACTACTTTCATTCATTCATATAGTCACGGCAATATCCCTTGTGGGGAAGACAGAGCTAACAGTCTTAAAGTGACTTTTAGGCCACGTTCAGCTGTTTGGCTTTATGATAGAATTGAAATTCAAATAGTGACAGGTTGCTAGAACATCGCCTAAAAAAAGAATTCTAAGTTTATAAGCCTATCCCTTGGTCGCCTCTTACGATATCCATGGGAAATGAGAGGGACTGGTCCTATTCTTTTTTATATTGGTTCCGGGAACCACACGGCACCCAACTACGTCCAAGACTGTTTCTCATCGCAATGCCCAATTGAATTTATTATAGTGATATAAATTGCCAAATGTTTACATACAAAGGAGGTATAACATTAAATAAAAAATATCGTAACCTTGTATGGTTTATTGAAGCCTCAAAATAATAACTATTTCAAAATGCAAGCTTTAAATAGTTTCATAAGTGTCAGTCTGTTAGTTTTGTAAGACGTTTTGGTTTTATCAAAGGAGGAATTATGATTTTTAAATGTTTTAATAAGATGTCAATTTCAACATGGCCCCTGTGTTTTTTTCAACGTCAGCCTTAAATAAGGAATAAATCCATGATACATAATCTTCTTCCTCCTGGCTTTAGTCCAGGCTGCATCCTCACCAATCTGGAGAGGAGCCCGGGGTGTACCTTTGACCATGGATCCTGGATTGGGTGAGTCAGGTTTTTAAATCCATGATACATCCACCATATTTATCATTATGGGTTAGACAGAGTAAATTTTCTAAAATCGAATTAGGAATCAAATGAAAAAAAATTGCAGATGGTTCGCTCATTAAGATATGAAAACAATATAAAAATCTGATATGTATTAAAGTATATACATATATATATTTCGTAACTATATTATGGTACATCGCACGACTGGAGCGATTCCAGATCATTAAAGTTTCTTAAAAACGAGCAATTTCCCAAAACTCACAAAAAACGTACCTACAACCTTGATCATGAACAAAATTATTTCTTTCTTGGTATTTCGTAAGATTAAAATTTTCCTTGTTAGAAATCGGTCAATCTTTTATGACCGCGGTCATGGCGTGCGTGGGGTCTAACATTGTTTTTTATGTCTCTCTTCGAGTGTACAATTTGCATATCAAAAGAAAGATATACACACATAAGTTTGTTTGTTTGTAAACTATTTATTGCACAAACAATTGAAACTATACAGATCTTGGAATTAATACAATATGTACGAAATTAAAAAAAATATGTACAATAGCAGACTTATCCCAATTGAGATTTCTTCAAGTAAACCAAAAGTAATTAGTAGTATTTACTTTCTGCTCCCACGCTGATATAGAAGCTAAGAAAAAAAAATAGCGTGCGCCACCTGCTTCTCTTCCCGCGCAAATAGTAAAAGCCAATCAAGGGAAGGCCAATCAATAAACTTGGGATTCATTTTTAGGTGATAGGCTGACAACGTCGTTATCTGAATCTCAACCCTATCAATTAGCAGCTGTAGGTGACCTATCATTCTATTTCCACGAATGTGCATACAATTATTATTATGCTTTTGTATACAATTCGTGGCTTTTCAGTGTTTGCGAGGCTGTTGGCTCTGTCTACTCCGTAAGAGATAAAGACTTTACTGTATATATTTATAATTAGTCATATTTATAGTACTAACAATTTTCATACATACATACATACATAAAATCACGCCTCTTTCCCGGAGGGGTAGGCAGAGACTACCTCTTTCCACTTGCCACGATCTCTGCATACTTCTTTCGCTTCGTCCACATTCATAACTCTCTTCATACAAGCTCGGCGGTTTCGGGTACTTTTGACCTGACCCTTTACCAGGACGTCCTTAATTTGATCAAGATACGTTCGTCTAGGTCTTCCCACTCCGACCTTTCCCTCCACACTCTCCTTGTATATCTGCTTAGTCAACCTGCTTTCATTCATCCTCTCCACATGACCGAACCATCTTAACATACCCTTTTCTATTCCTGTAACTACATCTTCTTTCACATCACAACATTCCCTTATCACGCTGTTCCTTATCCTGTCACTCAATTTCACACCCATCATACTCCTTAACGCTCTCATTTCCACTGCATTTATTCTGCTTTCATGCTTCTTTTGCCATACCCAACTTTCACTCCCATACATTAATGTCGGGACCAACACGCCCCTGTGCACAGCCAGTCGAGCCTTTTTGGATAGTTTCTGACTGCTCATAAAGGCATGCAAAGCTCCATTCACCATGTTCCCCGCTTTCACTCTCCTTTCAATATCACTATCATACTTGCCATCTGATGTAAACTTTGATCCTAGATATACAAACTCTTTCACTTGCTCCACTTTTTCTCCTCCAATCAAAATATTACATGCTGTCATTTCTTTCTCCATTTCAAAAACCAGTGTTTTAGTTTTACTTACGTTCACTTTCATTCCTTTCTCTTTTAAAGCTTCATGCATACAGTTTACCATCTCCTGTAACTCCTCCTCTGATGACGCCAGTATAACCTGATCGTCGGCATAGAGCAGACATTTGACGAGTAACTCATTCATCCTTAATCCACTTTTAGACTCTTTCAAATCTGTCAAACAGCTATCCATAAATAGGTTGAACAGCCACGGTGACGCAACACATCCTTGCCTAACGCCTTTCTCAATCTTAAACCACTCAGTGTGCGCTCCGTTTATCCTGACACAAGCACTCGAATCCTCATATAAGGATTTCAGTGCTCGTATTAAGAGACTGCTCACCCCATGCATAGAAAGTGCTGACCACAATTCATTCCTCTCCACTCTGTCATAGGCCTTTTCCAGATCTACGAATGTGCAATAGACTTTTTGACTCTTGGCCAAAAACTTTTCGGCTATGCACCGCAAGGAAAAGACCTGATCAGTACATCCCATTCCCTTTCGAAATCCCGCTTGAGCATCCCATATTTTGTCATCAGTTTCATTCCTGACTCTATTAATCAATACCTTAGCATACAATTTGCCGACGACGCTAAGCAGGCTTATACCACGATAATTTTTGCAGTCCAGCTGTGACCCTTTTCCTTTGTAAAGTGGCACGATAACAGCCTTACACCAATCTTTTGGTACTCGGCCGCTTCTCCAACACAAATTGAAAAGGCAGTACAACTGACTAGCTACTACGCCTTTTCCTGCTTTAAGCATCTCGACCGACACTCTATCACACCCAGCAGCCTTTCCCGCTTTCATACTCTTAAGTGCTTCCACAATTTCGAACATTTCAATTTCGCCTTCCATCTCATTCTCTTTTTCTTCGCTATAGCAGAAATCTTTCTTATTTCCTTCCTTTTTTTCAAATAAACTTTCAAAATAGTCCTTCCATATCTTTAGTACACATTCTTCTCCTTTCACAACGCTACCATCCTGGCATCTGATCCTAGTCAGCTCTCTGGTTATAGTATTTCCTCGGGCTGACCTTACGGATTTCCAGAATACTTTCAGATTTGACTGAAAGTCTTCTGATAGCCTTTTATCAAAATCCTCTTTATACTCTTCTTTCTTTCTAATCACAGCTTTCTTAACCAAATCTTTCATTTTCTTATATTCCTTACGTGCTTCATTCACATCTTCATCAATAACCTCTTGCATTCTTAAGTTAGCTTTTGCTGCTAACAAATCCAGCCATGCTTTCTTCTTTAATCGCACAAGTTCTTGCACATCTTTACTCATCCACGCATTTTTGTAATTTTTTCCTTTCCTTCTTCTACTTACACCACACACTTCAACAGCTACTTTCACAATTCTTTCTTTAAATTCCTTCCATCCATCTTCAATATCGCTCATTTCCTCTAAATCTTCAAATTCATCCTTCAGTCTATTAATATACTTCTTACCTACATCCATATCTTGCAAATTTTCTACTTTTACTCTTTCCAAAGCGCTGGTTTGCTCCCTTACCCTGTGCCGCCAGCGATTGAAGATACCCCTTATCCGGGATATCACCAGTAAATGGTCCGAGTCAATGCCAGCACCGCGATATGCACGGGTATCCAGCACTTTGTTCTTCAATCTTTCATCTACAATCACAAAGTCTATCATACTTTTTAAAATACCTTCCACTCTTGTGTAGGTGTGGATCTCTTTATGTTGAAACATTGTTTGTATTATTTTCATAGTTTGTATTATTCCGTATCTATTCTATAAAAAAGAAATAAACGAATATATATTAAAAGCTTTGACGGCCTCTGTGACACCGGAGGCCCGGGTTCGAATCCCGGCCAGGGCATGATGAGAAAATAACTGTTTCTAATCAGAAACAGTTATTTGGCCTGCGTCTTGGATGTTTATATATACTATAAGTATTTATTATAAAAATATAGTATCATTGAGTTAGTTTCTCGTAACACAAGTCTCTAACTTACTTCGAGACTAACTCAATCTATGTAATTTGTCCCGTATTTATTTATTTACTAGCGACCCGCCTCGGCTTCGCACGGGTGCAAAATTGGAAAAAAATTATACATAAAAACCTTCCTCTTGAATCACTCTATCTGTTACACAAACCGCATCAAAATCCGTTGCGTAATTTTAAAGATTTAAGCATACAGACAAACAGACTAAAATAGCGAATTTATTTTATACTATGTAGTGATAATTATTTGAAATCGGCATCTGGAGTGTATGCGGCGCGGTCATATCTGCGTTCACTCTTACATCTCTGGCATCTTTAGATTGGCTGCCATTTTTGCCATATCTGTCATTCGTTATTACGAATGAGTCTCGGAATCATAAATGACTCGAAATTTTAACATAATCGGCCTATCTATGACGTAAGAAGGCGCCGCGGTGCTCATTATGTATGGCCGCACTGCATGACACTAATTATGTGATTATATGTATTGAAAATTTGTAACGGATGACCCTAAGCTATTTATAAATAAGATTGGAATAAATTGTGAAAATTATATTGTTTGGGTGTTTCAAATTTTTATAACAATGCAGCCTATTTGCATCGTTTTCCACAAGTTCCGTGTGGTTCCCGGCACCAGTACAAAAATGAATAGGACCACTCCATCTTTTTCGCATGGATGTCGTAAAAGGCGACTAAGGGATAGGCTTACAAACTCGAGATTCTTTTTTTAGGCGTTGGGCTAGCAACCTGTCACTATTTGAATCTCAATTCTATCACTAAGCCAAATAGCTGAACGTGGCCATTCAGTCTTTTCAAGACTGGTGGGTCTGTCTACCCCACAAGGGATATAGACGTGACCATATGTATGTATGTATGTATTTTTTGTTTTCATACCTCGTTTACCACCTTTGGTAAACCATAAAAGATTTAATTGATCGTTAAAGCTGTGTACATATTAATATACAGTTCTAAGAGAATCTTAGGTTTGCACAAAACATTATAGCAACAGTTAATGCTTCACATGTTTGTCGTGCGGTTTACAGCACTTAAGAAAAAAACTTTGCATCTCAACGGACCTGACATCGTGGTGGTCATTGGCTGACCCTGCGTCCGCCACAAGAAGGCAGCAATTAAGAATATAACCATAATTCTTGCTAATTCATTTTTGTAGACATATAGACGTGATTATTATTTGAGTAATGTATGTATCTACCTGTTGAATGGTCTCAGAAGTCACAAAGGCTTCAAGTAAACTTTATGTGGATTTTATTTATTTAAACTTTATGCACGTTAAATGTACAACAGGTAACTTAATGCCACAATGCATTCTCTGCCAGTCGAACTTTTAGACCAAGCTGAGATGGATGTACGGGTGGTGCGATAACTGTAAAATAAATAATAATATAAATATGTGCCGTGTGGTTCTCGGCACCAATACAAAAAACGAATCGAATCATCGGCCTCATCTTCCTCATCTACAAACTTGGGATTTGTTTTGAGGCAATGGGCTAGCAACCTATCACTATTTGTACCTCAATTCTATCATTAAGCCAAATAGCTAACGTTGGCTCTGTCTACCCCGCAAGGGATATAGACGTGACCATATGTGTGTATGTATATGAATAATATGTTACTTTATACATTTAAGATTTCGGTAAGTACGGATATTTCAACCCAGCAAGAAACTACTACCTTTACTTTTGTATAACTCGATGATCTAAGTCCGCAAACTCCAAATAAGAGTAGATTTGTCCTTAGAAAAAAGTCAAGTCTTTCACGTACTCAAAGCAAAACAAATTAGTCATACTTAATGTCTAAGCTTAAGATTTAGTCCTGAATGGCTGAATTGTTTAGAGAAACAAATATTAAGCAACTCGTTAAACGAACTATAACCTCAACAATTTGCAAATTATTATTTATGTGAAAATAACTTTGAATCTTTGGCAACGGCATTACTTCATAGTAATTAAATGTTACAAATCACGTGCTCTCCGAAAAAAACATCTGAATATGTTATATTATAATAATACTGTATGAATTATTCAGTAATTATATAACAACGGCACATTAAGTAACTAAATATTTGTGTCTTTCTATATTAAGTTAGATTAAATTAAGAATAGATGAATGCATTGACCTTTGATGATGTGCATTCATAATAAGCTAATTACACAAGAAGAATAAGGCTATATAGAAGTAACTTAGCTACTGCTGTGGGTAATATGGACAAAAAGTTAATTAAACACCCAAAAGTCGAATGTAATATCTTAAAAGGCAATTAAAAGAATCCTACTACTATTATAAAGGCGAAAGTTTGTATGGATGTTTGTTACTCTTTCACGCAAAAACTACTGAACCGATTACCATGAAATTTGGTATGTAGGTAGCTGAAGACCCAGAATAACACATAGGCTACTTTTTATCCCAGAGTTCCCGCGGGATTGATAGGGTTTCCATGTGGACGAAGTCGCGGGCGGCCTCTAGTGACTTATAAAGTTGGGATTCTTCTTGTAGTTTCTTGTTCACTTGCTATATGTCACTATTGAAATATCAATTCCATCATCAAGCCATACAGTTGAACGTGGTATTTCAATGTTTTAAAGACTGTTTGCTCTGTCTACCCCGAAAAGGATAGACATGATGATAAATGTGTGAGACGAATGTGGTTCTGGCAGGGTAGAAAGAATCACTTAAAATCTTTCCGTAGACATTGTAAAAACCGACCAGCCTCTTAGCATGGCATAATTTTTCGCGCGCCAAAAATGGCGATGTGAGTGCCGTGTGGTTCTCGGCACCACCAGAAAAAGAATAGGACTACTCCATATCTTTCCTACGGATGTCGTTAAAGGCGACTAAGGGATTGGCTTATAATCTTGGGATTGTTCTTTTAGGCGATGGACTAGCAACATGTCACTATTTGAGTATTAATACTATCATAAAGCCAAACAGCTGAACGTGGCTTTTCAGTCTTTTCAAGACTGTTAGCTCTGTCAACCCCGCAAGATATATAGACATGATGATATGAATGTATGTATAAAAATGGCGTCGCGCGTACAATGACTACGAGGAAAGGAGGGATATAAGCTAAGCAAATGTAAATGAAATAACGAAGCTATCAAAGTATTGTTTCTGTTCATACCTTTAGGTTTAGGGTTTGGGTCGCTCTGTTTATAAACCTAATCAAGTCACCTAGATTTAGAATTGGCGCCGGGCTCTAAAGCAATACAGCCAAAATTTAACGGAGCCTCAATAAAAAACATTTTTTCGGCACTGAGAATCAAACCCGTTAAATCCGGCGTGGTAGGCAGACTTCTACACCACTACGCCACGGAAGTCGTCGAAGAAGTGTTTTTATAGTGTCACGTTACAGAGCTATTAAAATTATGCTTATTAAAACTATTAACACAACAAATGAGTCATCAGTTGACTTCTTACCGTCATAAAACAAGATTAGGTAACGGCATATTGAATGCAATAAATTTACCGTACTTTTTATGTATTCTTTTTAAGTAAGTTTGTATATTTTTGCTTGTGGCCGTGTTGTTCCCGGCATCAATACAAAAAACAATAGGACCACTCCATCTCTTTCTCATGGATGTCGTAAAAGGCGACTAAGGGATAGGCTAACAAACTTGGGATTCTTTTTTAGGCGATGGGCTAGCAATCTGTCACTATTTGAATCTAAGTTCTATCATTTAAGCCGGCAACAGCTGAACGTGGCCTATTAGTCTGTTCTGTTGGCTCTGTTTACCCCGCGAAGAATGCGAACGTGACTATACATATATATGTAAACAGAAACGCGACCTAGGAATTCCAAAGAAATAGTACTATTTTCTGTTGACAAATTCTTATTGCGGATCGAATCTCCAGAACTCAGCAGAATACACCTGCACCCGGTACAGTCACCCACTATTTGACCATAATAGAGAAATATACATAAATTTACCATAGAAATCGAGTAGGAATGTTGCATTATCATAATTAATACATGAAGAAAAGCAAATGTCTTGTTAGACTTTATGATGCGGCCTTATATTTTCACTGGGTTTTATTGTGTTTTGACATTTCAACATAAATTAACTCCGATTATATCATTGTGGTATCGATACATCGGTTACAACACTTTTAAGTGCGTATTACGAATTTTCCAAGCATTGGGACTAAAACTATGGACATTCTTGTTTGTATTTGGATTACTATCGGAATGTTGTGTCACATGATTGAATTTTCTGTTATTTGATTGAAATTGTTAGTAAAATAAAAGCTTTGCTAACAGAAGTCACTAAGCGGACTTAGATAATTTTCAGAATCTAGTCTTTTGAGCGTCGATAGGAAATAGAGCCCAAAAGAAATATTGTTGTATATTTTAAAGTAAAAACAATATAAAACTAGTATTTGTTTAATCAAAAGCCCACCCGCCGCCATCACAAATTAAATAAGAAACAGATAATGAAGAAAACTTCATACAAACTCCAATGAAAATTGTCGTGTGATTCCAAACTATATTAGTAGTAACTGCGGCATTAAAAAATTAAATAGTTCAACACAAATTTTGATTTACTTGCAACAGATAAGAAACGTGATTTTGTATTGTAATCAAAATTATATAAAAGATGTCATAATGAATTACTTCTGCTGTGTTAAATTTACTACTAATAAATTTTTAGAACAATATTTTTTTTATTAAACACATTCGTGTTTACCTTTACTAACGTACCTAAATAAATGGACTGCAAGTACACTTCTGTTCTTTACCTTATTTTAATCGTTTCAAAGTGGCGGCATATTCCGATCAGGTTCCTCAGGCTCACCTACTAAGCCTGCCAGTTGGTCAATACTGTACGTGACGAATTTCTATAGCCGTAATGCACTTCTATTTTACATTAAACAGTTCCTTAATGGCTTAATGATCTTACATGAACTAGGAAATTCGGTTTTACAACATCGCTGTTATGTTCATTTTTGATGTCACCCGTTAGTTTTTGTGCGTGCGTTGGATCATGATGGATAACTCGTGCAAGATGTGGTGAACGCATATTTTCGTGTGGGTAATGTTATTAATTATTATTAATTAATTGGTCATTTAATGTGTATTGCCCGAAAAGAAAAGGGTATGTTAAGACGGTTTGGTCATGTAAAGAGTTGAATGAAAGCAGGTTTACTAAGCCGATATACAAGGAGAGTGTGAAGTGAAAGGTCGGAGTGGGAAGGCCTAGACGAACGTATCTTGATCAAATTAAGGACGTCCTGGTAAAGGGTTAGGTCAAGAGTACCCAAAACCGTCGAGCTTGCATGAAGATAATTATGAATGTGGATGAAGCGAAGGATGTATGCAGAGATTGTGGCACGTGGAAAGTTGTAGTATCTGCCTACACCTCTGGGAAAAAGGCGTGATTTTATGTATGTATGTCCGATTTAAAATTGTGGGAAATTCCAAACATCACTTTATAATTATCATATCTTTTTCTTTCATGACATTGGTTGACGTCGAATAAATAAGTTAAAACTAAGTTTATTAACGTTTCCAAAGAGTTAATGCAGAAAAGCGGTGACAAACTCGAACATACCCAGAACTGTACCTATATACTAATAAGAATGATTTTCCTCTTCCTCCTGATTACATCCCCACCTTCCTGGAGAAGAGGTCGCGGTCGCGGTGCGCTTGTGACCATAATTTTGGATAAGAAAGTCAGGTTTTTCTGTATTGAATTGAAGTTATCATCGCTATGTCTAATGTCCAAAAATATTTATCACTACCATGGGGACGTCTCCACTTAATGAACGCCAACAGGATGATGGTTCATAAATGAAAAAAAATATGGTCAATACATTGGGTCAATAAAATTTCTAAATTGATCGTTGTTGAAATGTAGAATGTTTCATTGATTACAAACAATATCGAAAAAGAGTAGGAAAAATAGTAGCGTCTTATAAAAAAAAATCTTAAAAATTGCATGACTGTTAAAATTTAGAATCATTCATTGATTTAAAGTCGATAAAAGAGCAGGAAAAATCGTTGCGTCTTATAAAAAAAAATCTTAAAAATTGTTTTCGAATACCATCCGCCATGATATTATTAAGAAATGTTGTCGCAATCGGTTTAAGGATTCCGTCGAGTTCTGCCCGTACGTGAGTGGTAATGCGTTGTGCAATGACCAATACGAGTAATTTGCATAAGATGATGTTAGGCACGAGAAATTATCCGCCGGAGTCTAATCTAATAATCGTGTATAGTTGTCGGCATTTAAGATGAGCATTGAGCAGTGAAAGTTTAAAGGTCATCTGACAATATATATATATATATATATATATATATATATATATCACGTCCTTACCTTACGAGGTAGACAGATGTAGGTAATAGTCCCGAAAAACTAGAAGTTAACATTCAGCTCGATGGTCTAATGATAGAATTGAGCCCAGGAATTGAAATAAAGTTTACGCATTGTCATAAGAATCTTAAGTTTATAAGCTTTCTTTATCTGCGCCGAGAGAAAAGCAGGGTACATAATGAATCTTCTCTATCAGGCCAGTATAAAACGTTATTCCTTTTGATGCCATTTTGATATCCATGGGAAAGAGAGCCTATAGCCTTATTCTAGCGGTATTTGTTAAAATCAGATTAAATGATACCTTGTATCCAATTTGAAAATAAATCATTCTATTCTGTTTAATTTGTCCCGTATATATTTATTTATTTATTCTATTCTATTCTAAAGAGCCGGGTAAAAAAGGTAAATGTGCGGAGCATAAAAGAAAACAAAAATTAATGTAACTTAATGATTTAAATGTTTTTCGCTTTCATTAACATTATGGCAACTTTATTCAATGTTTTGACGCGCCCGCCGTCTCATCAGCATTTGTTGAATATTAATGATGTAGGCTCTCAACAAACTTCTTTTGGCATCAAATAATATAACTTTAGTTTTACTACTTTAAACTTTTATTAAATAAACGTAGTTCCAATGGGTAGCAATATTGTCAACTAGGCCGGATTATGTTACGAAAAAATCTCGTAGGAGTTTTAGGAAATACTAGTGCAACTCTGAATCAAAACTTAAGACTACATATGGAACCTACGTGCTAAATTTAAATCCTTCAGCCTAGCAGGTTGAACTGTGAGTTGATATATCCATCAGTCAATCAATCACTTTTCTCATTCAAGAATATTATTCTACTGTAAATTATATTGTTGTGTATACTATAATAAAAAGGTGTAGTCTTTTTTTGGAATAAACTATGGTAAGACTAAAATGAAAAAGATAGTGCGCAAATTTCGCAAAAATTTTAGAACCACAAGTTTTTTGGGTAAGACCCACTGACGCCATGGGTCAAAGTCTGTGGTCAAAGTCTACCTGAGTCAAGTGTCGAAAGGCGGTCTGATATTGGACGAACAATTAGCGAGTAGGTGCCAATAACTATTTGTCAATGGCAACTACACTGGCTATAATACAGTCTATACACTTACGATATTTGATTTAATATTTGAAACAAAGAGGAAACTTGACAAACAAAATTTTAAAAATATTATTATGACTTATGCGACTTCATAATAAGACTGCATTAGTAAAGTCCTGACAAATGTAATTGATTATTTCATTAAACGAACAATCTGTAGTAAACTCATTTTCAGTAGGTAACTAACATGATTACCATTTCGCTTTTTCTGACCGAAAATAAAAACACAAGGGACTTTTTACCTCTATCAAAACATCGAGCTCTTAAATCTAAGACAAAAATGATTTAGAATTTTATAGTGTAACCACTACGATGACTTGTCCAAAAACTAACCAATGACACGTCAATCAAACCAACAGTAGCGGTTGCAAAATGATGATGTCGGCATAAAAAGATTGCAATGGCTCTTACTAATCTTAAAGTCATCCAAATAGTGGAATTGCGCCGTTCGACCTCCTAAAAGCCTCTTTACTCACATTGAACATAAACCTTTCACCAATTAATACGCTATCCTCTTCAGACAGTCTCAAAATGATGGACCAGGTCAAGGCTAATAAATTACAAATACAGCCTTATGTGGAAGGAATAAGTTTGTAGAGGGTGGTAAACATCATGTGTATACAACACATTAATGTGTTTTGACAAGCTACCGTACGCGCTCCGAACGTTCACGTGTCATAGTGGCTGCGTTCTGTTTGCTCGGTCAATTAACAAGTTCCTCGGTAAAATTAAGGTGATGTACAGATACATCACAATTAGATTAGGCACCGTTTGCTTTTTGTAGGTAATTATAGATATCCTTAAGGCCAGCTAGGCTAGAGTTGTTTAGTATCTACACTCTGAGTTGTAGAAGTTCATAAGTTTAACAGCCTTACGACATCTGACAAGTAACCATTTTAGTTTTTATATGGATGGTACAGTAAAAATTTTGGCGAGGACAAATACGAAATAACATCTAGCTTTCAATTTGCATGTTTTTAATGTGAAAAGTTCTCTAGCAATAGGTAAAAAATGTAATTCTCGCGTAAAGACACATGACCTGCTCCTAATTTCATTTAATATTCAAGTTTTCTACCGTCACTGTCGGAGTGACTTGTTGTTTCTTTTCTTACGTAAATTTTTAACACGGAGAACTTCAGAATGTAGTTTCCTTAACGTTATTGCGTGCTTATTCTTGTTAATAAAGTTTACATTTTTTAAGAGAGAAAATATCCTGAAAAGAACAGAAATCTTTCTGTACACTCGATGTTTTAGTCAGCGGTCCGGCCTTTGGTTAAATATTGCCAGTTTTTAATGCTTTTAATTGTCAAATAGGTTTTGTAAAACATAATAATAATAACCTAAGTTGTGAAATCATAGTAATGTAACATGACATTCAATCGTTGGTAAAACATGAACAACATAAAGAAAAACAACTATACAAATGGTTATTATATGTAACAGCAGTAGTACATATACAGAGGCCAGGAACTGTATGTATGTATGTGGGTTCAAGGCCCTTCATGGAACCCACAAACCCCAGCTGCAAGTTGGTAGACGCAGTGATTCCATCTTAGACCATTAAAGTAATAACTTACCATCTAGTTTAGTCTACTATTTATAAAACAGACTAGCTTTGACCTGCAGATTCGCCCGAGTGATCTTAGTGACACCTACAAAAAGCAACGAATTAAATGCCACTTTTGAAAACCAACGTATTTAGCGCCAAGTGCAAAAGAATACAGGTTTTTCGCAAATCCCATGGGAAATAACCGGGATGAAAGGTACCCTATGTCCTTCTCCAGACTCTAAATTATAGCGTGATATTTCAAGACGATTAATTTGTAAATGAGTGAAGGTAACAAATAAACTCACTTTCGCATTCATAAATATTATATACATACAAATATAGTAGACAGAGTCTACAGTCTTCAAATACTGATAAACCGCGTATAGCTGTTTGGCTTACTGATTGAATTGAGATTTATATAAAATGTCAGGTTGGTTGCCCATCGCCTAAAATACTTTATGTCTTAGTCGCCTTTTACGACATTCATGGGAAAGAGATGGAGCAGTCCAATCCATTTTTTTATTGGCGCTAAAATGTAAGTTGGGATATATGAATGTCACCATCTCTAGATCATTATCAAGGTCTGACTTTCATATTGCCTTCCTGTTTCCAATTAATGGTATCACATGAGATAGTGTTAGCTTAATGTGAGTGCGGGACGGAGTATAGGAAGCAGCTTAGATGACGGGTCGGGTGTTCCCCGCATTTCCTGGAAAGTTCAATGACCCTGATGGCAAGGCCGTTTCCCACAATGCTGTCAGTCCCAGCTTACATCGTGAATGCGAAAGTCATTTTGTATTTATTTCTTTATCTCCATACATACATATAATCACGTCTTAATCCCTTACGTAGATAGAGCCAATAATCTCGAAAAGACTGAACGGCTACGTTCAGCGGTATAGTATTATTGGTAATTGACATATTGTACTAAGGCTGATGACGTATATTATCGAAGTGGTCTATTTAGGCCGATTAATTAAAAAAAAATGGAAATATTAATTTTTGCGATGATAATTATATTTTGTAAGTTGTGTGAGTGCATCTTTAGTGTTGCATAATGACTTTACTCGCAGTCATATCGGTGCAACGGTCGTGCGGTCGTGCTCTGTGCTCGACACGACACTGACAAACATAATGGAGCGCCACAGTAAAAAAGAGAGCAGTACGTCAGAAACATTACTGTATCAGTATTACCTAATTCAACAAAAATAACGACGTTTTAAATAGGTACATAATAATAATTTTAATTAAAATTTTCTCAAAATACATTAGTTAAAGAATATACATACATGTCAAAACAACAGAAATGAGGATTTCTAGTTAAAAATCTATTAGGTTCGCGCAATATCTGACCTTTTCACACCAGCAAAGCACTAACGTTGTCCCGTTTCACGTCATTATAAAAAGCGAAACAGCGATAGTTTTTTCGCGCGATAATAACGGCGTCGCGCGTCCCATACGGATTCTCCAAATAAATGTAACCCAAACCTTACTTATGTTGCATGTAACTGGAAAATATCAGGAGGTTGAGGGAGAATTTTATTAATTAATAAAAAGTCATTAAATTATCATATTAAAACAATATTTTATCTTATTAAATTCCAAATGTATGGTATAATTAATAATCTTTTCTTACTTACTTCCAAAAATATTGAGTTGATGGACACTTAGCCTTCTATATGTTCTGTTGTTCTAGTCTTTGTCCGAGAACCAAATCGAAAGTCTTTTGTTGTATAAATAAAAAATGCCACATAATTTGTTTGGCTAATGTTGTATTATGAATATTAGGCTAGTTTGGTTAACAAGATCATAATCATATTTCAGACTGATTTCATCTGTTGTTTTCAAAATGAAGACTAATGCTTTTGTATAATATTATACACAGGATTATTCATTGTACTGGCGTAATTATGAGTGCGTGTAACTTTTTCACAATTGGCTACGTACAATTGTTTCCTTTTCATAAAGTTTCTGATTTCCCAAGAAATAACTGTTAGTTAGTTCTTCATTTATATATTGTTAGTTATAATTTAAAAAAAACGAACAATTTTGCGAATAAAACAGCCAAATAAAACTTATACTTAGTCTTTAATTTTATGTCAAATCATGATCACGATTTTTTTCTTACTGTCATACTGCAAAATCATTATACACGGGAAATATGTACATTATGTAATTATTTCTATAAGTATTGCGCCGACGCACGATTTAACGGGTTCAAAGGTGAGAGAGCCAATACTTGTGCTTGTCGACCAATGTTGGTAACTGTCTTTTCTATAAAAACCCAACCTATTTATCTTTCTTTTATTTTACTTTTTAGCGTAATTGAATAATTATTTCCTACTTTTATTTTAGCACTTATACATATAAACTTTCCTCTTGAATCACTCTATCAATCAATAAAAAAATACTGCATCAAAATCCGTTGAATAGTTTTAAACATCTACATACATACGTAGACGTGGGGACTAACGCGGTAAGCACTATATCTACACATTTACTATACATTTTCATTTTTTAATATATACACAAATCTTAAAAGGAAAACAAAGACTAAATTCAATGACAAAAATAATGGCAACAAGTGAGAAACTTTTTGTTATTATTTACGAATATACCTTAGTATAAAGGAACCTATAAATTGATAAGTTTGTAACATCGCTTGTACCTATTCAAAGCCTACTCCATTAGCACTTCATGTATAATGAAACCGTAGTATTAGCAACGTAATGGAACTCTGGCTTTAGCAATCTGCCCAAACATGAACTATCTGCCATTCGTGAGAGTTTGATTGCAGAAGCGCGGGTCATACTTACAAAACAACATGGAACAGAAGCAGAGTCACATAGAAATTATACAATTTGTTTAATGTAGGTTATAAAATATCCACGCATATAATAATTATATTATAGATTTTCATCACGACATGTACGGGAAGTTTACAAGCAAGAACTTAGTATCAAAAACTTAACTATTACGTTAACAGGCCGTCATTACAATATAAGGTATTTAAGATACATTATAATGAAGCTGTCATTCGTCGTCAGTTAACAGTTGTTAAGTTTTTGCTCCTAAACTATTAGGTACTAGGTATTTCGTGATGGAAAACGAATATATTTGTGAGCCTGGATATTTTAGCTGTCTGAACATAGGGTTTTCTTTTTTTCTCTTGGCTTTCTCCCATGTATTGGATATGTGTGATTATATGAGTATTTATTAGAAAATAAAGTAACATTGAGAATATACTCAACCATGACTCAAAATGGGTTAGGTTGAAGAGGTCAGACAGAAATTATTTCGTGTAAAATCCTGACTTGTCAAATCCAAGATCTTTGTCAAAGGCGCACTTTGAGCTTCTCACAAAAGAGGTGAGGACGTAACCGGGACTAACACCAGGACCTAAATCATCATTCTCATAGCATAAGTCCCGGTATCGTGTTACGGTAACACGAGCTAGGTAACCGCTGTAATCACAGAGCAAAGAATTCCCATTTAGCTTGCGAAATTCACAGAGTGACATTGAATTTCTCTTTCAATTCTTGTGTTGTTCGTATATAAAACATTAACGATATTCATACAGTCGCTTCGTGCACTTACCTACCACATCACTACGCGTCGCACGAAGCTTTGTCTCTGTTCCATCATTGTACGAGAGTCCGTATAAAAATAATTCGATGTTAAGTAACGATTACATAACGTGCTCTATGATTACTAGTTGCGTGTAAACAAGTACTTGCGGTCGATGACCCGAACAACAAAAATATTCCATAATTATAAATTTCACAACTCCGTTTCAATGGGATGGCTGTGTGAATGAGAAGTGCTTGGTCACATTCGACCATAAAGCCAATTTTCTCTCATGTCGAATTTGTAGTTAAAATATCATATGTTAGAACACTTGATTATTTAACACTCAAGTGTATTATACTGTCTGTATATGGAACTTAAATTGATGTTTAATAATTTGATAAAGATTGAGGTGAAAACCTGTGTCTAATCTGTACCAATCGTCTTCTTTAACCTCCCTTTACTCATATAATTACTACACTAGCTGTGCCCGGAACTTCGTCCACGTGGAATAGTTATTTTGGGCATCATTAAAACCCTCAAGGATGATTTAATTTACCCCGTTTTATTTTCACATATTCCATTAGTTCTTCGTTCCTAAAAGTTGCAGCGTGATGTAATGTAGCCTAAAACCTTCGTCGATAAATTTTCTAATCAACACAAAAATATTTTTTCAATTCGAACCATTAGTTCCTGAGATTAGCGCGTTCAAACAAACAAACACTTCAGCTTTATAATATAAGTATAGATTACTAGTTATGTACTTACTAGTAATGTCTGTAGTTTACTCAAATTAAGACTTCTTTACCTATTAAAAAAAATATTTTACTATAGAATGTGGACGAAACAAAACCAGGAATATTGACCCGCTAGTTCATTGTTGTAGGACGGATGTGTCTGCATCCATGCTTCAGTTCCGCACATTCAAATCACTGGACAAGATCCGTAGCATAGTATGGCAGAAGGTAAACTAATCGTATTATGCGTCACATTGATATGAACTGGTCTTTAGATGGTACATATGTACAAACATATAGTCACGTTTTTATACCTTGCGAGGGAGACGGAGCCAATAGCTTTGAAAAGACTGAAAGGGCACGGTCATTTCACCAAATTTTAATCCATTAAGTGCCAATTTTTTATCTTCTTCATAAAATAATTATATACTCTTACATACTTTGTGATATGTTTCTGGTCCGGTGACCAACTAAGCTTTATTTTATTTATTTATTCTTTATTGATTAACAATTACAAATTTGTAAAGTACAATAGGCAGACTTAATGCTAATAGCATTATCTGACAGTCTACCATTGAGTTAAGCAGTTACTTTATGAACGTATTCGTACTTCTGGGCATTTCACCTTAGTCACTTACAAACACGTGGTGTCCTAAGGATATCGTAAAAGGTGACTAAGGGAATAGGCACGCACATTCACTTTATGCAAATTATACCTATTATGTCAAATAAGGGTTAGGTTAGGTCAAAGATTGCGGAGGTCAGACGGAAGCCGGTTCGTGTAAAAACCTAACTAACCTTGAGAGGTGAGGATGTAACCAAGACCAACACGAGGAGCAAAAAGAAGTATTTAAAAAAATATTAACAAGAAAAACATATGCAAAATTGTATCGCGATATTTATCAAAAGAGCTTAATAGCATCAGTATATATAATGATCCGATATATCAAAAAAAAAGTTATCTAACTTGAAATATTATATTGACTTTTCGCCACATAGGCTGACATTTATTAACATTACATTCTTATTAATTGTATTACCACCTATGGTCAGACGCACAATCACGTTACACAATTTTCGCACTGGAAGACCCATTGTTTTGCCACATTAGTGATGTAATGTTGTGACAAATCTGATGTCGATTAGATATGTCATCTCATTATTATCGATCACCTTTTTTTTTGTCGCGGATGCTGAACAAATGCTATCTGAATGTTATTATGTGTGCAAAAATAATTTTTTTTTTGTCAGAACTGTGACTTTAACTGAATACCAATTTAACGTTAGCTCCCTGTATTCCGATAAGGAAGTGTGTTTATGTGTGTGTGACTGTGACCTACATAAAATCAAGCCTTTCCCAGAGGGGTAGGCAGAGAATGTGTGTCCGATTTGGTAATTACAAATGTAATTTCAGAAACTAAGAGAAGCAAGATAATTGAATAAAATTTGACAAAAAATTTTGAATTTACTCCCGTGGGAATTGGGAACAAAATATCGATAACTCACGTATGTAATTCTTTCCTAGCCTAGATCTAAAAATTATCAATTCTCGTTTAGTTGGTCCGTTGGCCTCATACGTCAATCCTATTGTTTTATCTGGTTCTTTGTTAACGTTCGTGTTAGAAATATTCAAAAACTATTAATGATTTTGAATATTTCTTAAGCAAAGAAATTAAATGGGTGTTAAATAAAGTGTTTTTTTTTGTGGTGGTAGTCTGCTTAGCTTTACTACACAATCACAATGACCCGGGTTCGATCCCCGGTCAGCTTATACAGAAAAACTATTTTTTTGCCTGATTGTTCAGGTTTTATAAGTTTATTTTAAATCTTCTCTTTCCTCCGGGCGTAAGTCCCAGTTACATTCACTCTGGAGAGGAGTCTGGCTTACATGTAAACATACATAAGACCATGTCGTCACGTTTATCACTTACGGGTGGACAGGGTCAACAGTCTTGAAAATTCTGAAAGGCCACGTTCAACTGTAGCTTAATAATGGTATTGAGATTCAAATAGTGTCAGGTTGCTTACCTATCGTCTTAAACTAGATTTTTAGCCTAAGTTAGAATCCCGGTTGGCACGGAATTTCTAACTTAACGCTAAACAATCATGCTATGACAGCTTCCTAAATGTTCTTCCCAGAACTAGTCCAACTTTTTAGACCTCCAACAACACAGGAAAATAAAGACAATTACATTCAAAAGAGATACTCTGAAAGACAATGCAATAGACCTAATAGCTGTTCTGTTACGGCTATTATGTTATTGCGACTAGAAAACAACAGGCGTTAATCTCTAGCAAAAAGAGAAGGCTCGGGAAAGAATAAAAATGTTACAATGGGTTCCGTATGAGAGGTAAGTAAAAGTAAAAAAAAAGTAAAAGTAAAAGGTTTTAGGTTATGAAATGACAAGACTTTATGATAGATTATGTAAATGATTTAAGTGAAGTATAAAGGGATGGTGGCTATGAATAAAGAGCCTCTGCCTTGAGAAAATTATATTACATACCTAAATACATACATATGGTCACGTTTATATCCCTTGTGGGGTAGACAGAGCCAAAAGTCTTGTAAAAACTGATACTGCCTCGTTCAGCTTTTTGGCTTAATGATAAAATTGAGATTCAAATAGTGACACGTTGCTAGCCCATCGCCTAAAAATAGAATCCCAACTTTGTAAGACTATACCTTAGTCGCCTGTTACGACATCCATGGGAAAGAGATGGAGTGGTCCTATTAATTTTTGTAATGTGGGCTGTGATTTAAAAGGTTTTCTTTGCCCTTTCACCGCGGATCCCTATTTAGTTCTCACTATTGTGAACGACAATCGGAGTGTAAGTTCAAGTACATAAGATTGTTCCCACGGCCGAGCTCAGTTCAGATTACGCACAAAGACTAAATGAACCACTACGCAAATGAACAGACGCGACGAAATATGTAAAAGCTTAGTATGTACCGGCCATAAAGTTAGGGATAATGTCCCAATTCCAACTTATATAATAAACGCGAAAGTAAATTTATTTCTTTGCTTGGTGCTTAAATTTAATTAAATGAAAGCCTAGCACCTACAAAAAGCAACGAATTTAGCGCCACCTACAGAATTATACAGATATTTCGCAAATCTCACGGGATCTACCGGGACACGTGTGTATCTACACTATTCTTCTCCAGATTTTTTAAGAAGATTGGTTTACTAGATAACTCGTGAAGAAACAACAAGCAGAACAAATGAACATACTTTCGCATTAATAATATTAGTCGGGATGGACAGAAGTCCTTAAAAATTATCTCAAATTTTATATTTAAAATGAAAAGCACTGCGCATTGGTCATTTGGTTCCGATTTTTTTTAAAGACTGCTTCATCAACCTGGGTACAGGCAAATCAGCATGTAAATGTTATCTTACTTATATGCAGTTATGATGAGCAAGTTATTTCTAAGACATTAATTTATGCAGCAATAAAATATAATTGCATAATTTATTGCATTTAATTGATCTTCGTCAATATGCTGCAATGATTGCACAATGATGCAAAATTTTTATGCGGATTTATAATCAAAATTATGTAAGTTATGTTATTGACGTAATATACGATTTTGTTTATATACACAAGTAGTTTTTGTCCCTCAAATGGTAGACAGAGAAAACAGCATTAACATTCAGATATTGTCCGTTTACTAACTCATCATCTTTAACGACTTATATTTTGCATTCTGAGTGAATTCACACGTATGCCACTTACTATAATCTGATACCAAATTTAAGTTTACATCGCACTAGCTGTGCCCGCGACTTCGTCCGCGTGGAATAGTTATTTTGGGCATCATTGAAGCCCCTGTTTTTTTCACATTCTCCATTATTTCTTTTCTCCTTATAGTTGCAGCGTGATGTTATATAGCCTAAAGCCTTCCTCAAAAAATGGTCTATTCACCGCAAAAAGAATTTTTCAATTCGAACCAATAGTTCCTGAGATTAGCGCGTTCAAACAAACAAACTCTTCAGCTTTAATATACATAAGTATAGATTGGGCTAGCCTGTAATATAATGTTAGAATGATAAATAAAAGCTTTGAATAAATAAATCTTAAGGAATAACCTAAAGTTAATGAGCCTTTTTGAATTTGAAGCAGCTGTTACACCACACACGATTTCCTTGGCTACCAGACCTGTAGCTTGTAGAAGAGGCATGTGGTTTCACCCTTAGTCGACATCCACGGAAGTGATGGAGTGGCTCTATTCTAGAACCAAATAGCATTTACTAGGGAATTGTTTTATAAGTCCTCATTTAAGTATTACCTATATATCAGTAAAACGGAGTGAAGAATGTCTTCTGTTAATCTTAATCTTTGTATTAATGATAATGGTGAGAATTTTAAACTAGGAAGTTCATTTTTAGGAATAGATGCGACCGCTGATACTTTAGTGTCACATGGAAGTTGCATCAGAATCGTTTTAATCAGGAAGTGGACGGTTGAAGATAGGTAGGTACCTACATAATAAAAACGTTTACAAGCTTGAAAACCAATGCGGCCTGTTCTGTTTCAATTTTGCACATTAGTTTGATTGCTAACCAATGCTTTTACAGATGGAAGGTATTCAGATGAGATTTTTAGAATTTCTGCGTGTAGGTATGTTTGTACTAGCATAACGCGGAAACTATTGCTCAGTTTTAAATGTGGTTTTCTCTGGTGTATATGGCTTGGTCCAACTTAAAAACTGGTATATACAACAATTTCTCGTCCCACCATTCTAAGGGGGCGAAACTGGGGGTCAGCTTTTTTATATTGAGATTATCAGCGAACTTTTGTGGCGAACGAAGTCGCCGTCAATGCTTAGTTTCTTCATAACTTTAGCTCTATCAAACGGTCATATGCCTAGTTGCATAACAAATCAAATGCCAGGGTTCGGTTCCCGGGAGGGAGATGCTGCATACTACAATTAACCTTTGAAGTAGGTACTTACTTTTACGTAATGTATGTATGAGACTTGCGCAATATAATAGTGTTAGTACGGAAATATTCCAAACTGTGAGTCTAGATTGACATTTATATTGAATCAATTACCAGTTGCCTGAATATGAAGGTTCCTCATGATGTTTTCACTAACCGTAAGAACATCGGTGAGTGATCAAACTAATGCACTCTCTCGGACAATAACTTTTGTAAAAAAGGAGAACCGCCTCCGATCGATACCCTCGTTTTTTAACGTTGGTTTACGTTCTAAAACCTTCACCTGATTGTAACAAACACTTTTCTGAATAATGCATCAAAAAGGGTTCCGCGAAACGCGAGATAAACGCGGAACCACACGGCACCATTCAAAGCTGTTCAACATTATTTTTAATACATACATACATATGGTCACGCCTATATCCCTTGCGGGGTAGACAGAGCCAACAGTCTTGAAAAGACTGAACGTTTAGCTATTTGGCTTAATGATAGAGTTGAGATTCAAATAGTGACAGGTTGCTTAATTTTTTATTCGGGCAACTAATCGTTCGACCGTTTACCTATGCATTATTTTCTATTATCTTCTTATTACTTAAGGTGGCTGTCAAAATTATATTATTAGTTTTCACCGTGTACTTACAAGAACAAAAATCACGTTTTTCCCTTCAATATTATCGCAGTGTCAAATCGCACCGTGGCAAGTTTGTGTTTGTCAGCTCACACCTCAGAAACCACATAATGACCGGTGGCTTTGTGGCTGTATCGGCTGCCTAATTGCGGGTGCAATATAGGGAAACAGCTTCGAATGAACTGCGGTTGAAGTGAACTGTAATTTGAGTTGTAATGAGTCGCCTGCATCGATATGTTTTTATACAACAATTGGCTGTGGCCCGTTAATTCGCTTGCCACAAAAAGTTCACTTATAATCTGCAAACATTAAAAGTGAGACCCTGTTAGAGGGGCAACTAAAATTTTGATTTAACCACAGTCTTTACTGTCATAAACACATAGCTTCTCGGCGTGCAGAATTAAAAATAAAAACTATTTTTGTGCATACCCAACATTTTAAGATTTAGGTATTCGTTGAAAACGAATTATAAACCCAATCATTGAATTCGATTTTTAAAATAACAAATTACAATAAAAACATAAACGTTCCATATCAAACCGTTACTTAAGTAACAAACAAACGTAATTACTTTCGCATTTATTCGCATTAGTGAATCGGGATAGGTAGTCGGGATTCTCAAATCACATTGTATTTTTTTTAACGGGCATTATATTTTTTATATTACCTTCTTCACCGATGGGAATTTGGGCCGTGCCACTAGGCTAACTGGAAATGTTAATTTAATGCCTAGATTTCATATTTTCGGGTTTATTACTAAAAGTGAAACGGATACAAATGTCTAGACTAGACGTAAAATATTTAAATAGCTGATGTAATCCGCCATGCATATCTTTGAACGTATAGAAATCGGAGCAAGACAAATGATATTGTGGTGACACAAGCAAAAATAAATAAATATATACGGGGCAAATTACACATATTGAGTTAGCCTCGAAGTAAGTTGGAGACTTGTGTTACGAGATACCAACTCAACGATACTATATTTTAAAATAAATACTTATGTAGATAAACATCCAAGACCCAGGCCAATCAGAAAAAGTTCTATTCTCATCGTGCCCTGGCCGGGATTCGAACCCGGGACCTCCGGTGTCACAGACAAGCGTACTACCGCTGCGCCACAGAGGCCGTTCCCACCTCTCTGGAGAGGAACCCAGGATTCGCCAGTGAACGGTCCTGGATAAGGTGACTCACGTTTTAACACGAAGCGATTCCCGTCTGACTTCCGTGACCTTTACAGGGGAACCCAACCCGTATTGAATGATGGTTACGTACACATACTTACACTACCGCGATAGAATTTGTACCTGTGCCATCCTGTGGATCACCCCTTTTTATTCGGGCGCTTTAACAGTTCTACCACCACCATTTATATCAGGTGAAATTTGCTGATGTGGAACCGTTGAATGTTGAAAGAATAACTACTCGTATTTATTTTCAAAAACTACCCGTTTTAACCTAAAGGTTAAATATCAGATAATGCTTAAAAGTCAGGCCATTGTATTAACATTGTCTGTGAAATAAAGTTTAAATAAATAAACAAAGGTTGCCAAAAAATATATGCCACTTCTGTGACGACATATAAACAAGCGTAATCGCTGGCGAAAGCTATGCTACATATATCTATGAATGAGTTAGATTGGAATTTCGTTGGGTAAAGCATACGATTTTATACAGCATTGTGTCTAATTCTGGCGTGCATGTGGGCTCCTTTATGTGTGTCTTGGGCAACGGTCACTTCGCGATGTTTTGCAACGCAACGCAACGCAACGCAGCGACACGTCACGCCAACACTGCGCACATAACGTTACACACTTTAGATTGGGTAACTGTGTATAATATCCTAATAAGTTATTAGACACATTGTTTTGATGTTTCCTCTATTACAGCGCTTTTGGTGGTCGTTTGGCGCTGTTGTCGGATTCTCGGTTCAGAACGAAAAGGTCTCGGGTTCGATAGCCGGGAAGGTGATCATGGAACAAGAACTTTTATTTTATCGGACTGGGTCTTGGTTGATTATTTGATTAAGTATTTATTATTTGACCAGAGGATGCCCGGATACTTATTGTTATTTTAATGAAAGAAATGTACATTAGTTATACCCCCCCCCCCCCCCCCCCCACCCCACCACGTCACGATATATTTATTTCTTTTATTAACATTATTAAATCGATATCAAGATGACATCACTTTGTTACCAACTGTTATACACCGATAACGCCGTTGAAAATAAAAATATCGATGGTGAGATAAAACAGATATAAGTATGAACGGACAAGCAGTTTTGCACGTACCTATTTTTGAGTAGGTATAAAAGTTATATTTCCAGTGTGACATGTAGCTTGAAGAAGTGTTTGTATTTGCAATAAAGAAGCACTTCGTGCTTTATAAATTCGTCTTTTGAACATCGAATTATGCAACGAATCTTAATTACGAATTTATTTCATGAGATATAAGTTAAGACGCCCCCTAAATATACTTATATTTCTTATGATCTTTTTACTATTCGTTTAATCCTTGTGAATCGGGAGTTAAGGAACAATTTGAACAATAAAGACACGCCGTCCCAAAGTAGGATTCCGAGAACCACATAATCAGTATAATCCTAAGATTGATAAAATCTAGTTCAAAATTTGCAAAAAAAAACACATTTAATATATTTGTAGTCAAATAAAACGCTTCTTAAAGTACAGATAATTATATTTAACAGGTAATAATGGTGACAAGAATTTGAATCACGAAGTCACATCAAAATTAGGTTTAAAATATCTTAATTTTCATTACCGAATAATCAGTCACGCCCATCGTTTCACATAACGTTTTGACGATAAAATTTGGATTTTATAATCATTTTGTAGTTCGCTCGGACACTTTTTTTTAATTTTCATAAGGTGTGAACACCTGGTAATTTTCTGGAACAGAAAACAACTATGAGAACACTCAATGATATAAAACATAAAGAGAGGGAACATACAAAGATCTTGTACTTTGGGAGTGGCGATTTATTAGGATTCTATTGTACCACAAACTCAACAAAGTCTTCTTCTTTCTGGCTTCAGTCCCGGTTGTATCTTAACCTCTCTGGATAGGAGCCCAGGGTATGTCTTTGACCATGGATCCCGGCTTGAGTGAATCAGGTTTTAACACGAATTTAAAGATGAAAAACATTTGGAAGATGAAAAAGAGGAGGCATGTCGAAGTATTAATAAATTCTCTTCTCTTAATACATACATATAATTCGTTGCGAGGTGGACAGAGCTAACTGTCTTGAAAAAACTGGCAGGCCACGTTCAGCTATTTGGCTCCATGATAAAGTTGTCATTCATATAGTGACAGGTCCTTAGTCGCCTTTTGAAACGTCCATGAAAGGAGATGGAGTGGTCCTATTCTTTTTTCTATTGGTGTCGAGAACCACACTACAATAAAGGTGATAAACAAATCGAATCCGCCTTTTCGTAACTAGTTTTATTCTATGAGTCGATAAATGTAATTTTTTTTGATAAAACTGGGGATATCCTGTGACCGATAGTCGTTGCAAGAAAAAACAACTGTAAAGCAAGTTTCAATAGTAAACCTACACAAAAAATAAGTACCTAAATATAAACAGAATTGAAGATAAAACAATGACGCAATAATACCTAGTGGAAATTGTATTGAAGTGTTTCACAATAAATACTTTCCTTTCTTCTTCTATTAATTTGGTGTAGTTTCCTAAACTTCGGCGAACTTATCATCTCGGAATTCAAATTCAAAATTTTTATTCTTTATTATGGACATTTTAACATCACTTAATAATTGTCATATCTTTTGGTTTCACAACATTGGTTGACGTCGAATAAATTAATTACATAGAACTAAGTATACCGACGCTTCCAAAGCGTCAGTGCAGAAGCGGCAACGAACTGCAATGCAGCATCTTCACCAATGACGTCAACTGTTGTGGTTAATTGTTTTAAATACGAAATTTAAATAATAAAAATATAATTTTAAATGGATCACGACGAACTAAGGGTTTAAAGAAACTAATTTATTTGTTGATCAAACAATTTGGCGTAGATAGAGTGGTTTAGGTAAAAATGCGGTATGTTTTTCTCAGATGAACTGATGCAGTACAGGACCCTCCAAAACCATCGAGGAGTCTTTACTAAACCTTCACATTGAGGCAGCTGGATGTGAAGTGTAAAGAGGACTGTGTTACCTTACGAGGTCGTAGAGGTCTGATAAGGATCGATTTAGGTACATAGGTAATTTAACTAACAATTTAATTTATGAAAAGAATTAAGAACGTGGATGAAGCGAACGAAGTATGCAGAGATCGTGGCAAGTGGGAAGATGTAGTCTCTGCCTACCCCTCCGGGAAAGTGGTGTGATTTTATGTATGTATGTATGTAACTAATCCACTCCAGTTTGGTCACAGATAAACCTCAGCGGGGACTCAACCAGGTTTGATTCTAGGGAAAGTTGAATTCGAATGCTCCATTTTTGTCTGTCAAAATCTTTAAAAAACATACTTGTATCATTTATCATACATACATACATTTCCAAAAGGCAGTATGCAGAGATCGTGGCAAGTGGAAGGATGTAGTATCTGCCTTCCACTCCGGGAAAGAGACGTGATTTTATGTATGTACTCGTATGTACATATATTTCCATCTCCGAGACAAGAGAGGGTTAAGTTGGATCACTATTCGTTTAGCTGTTAGTGTGTTTGAAGGTAATTAAAGAAATGAATATAGAAATATCGTAGTATCGATTTATTAAAAATAATAAATTTATAAATATGTGTCTCAGTTCCTTGACATTGATCTAGATGCCTAGACGGCTCTTACATAGTATTTCTAGTTACTAGGCCACTTCTGACTGAGATAAAGCTTCAATTTAAGGATATATTATTTTACTATTACGAACAAATATTAAAGTAAAATGATTATGTTCCTCGAAAATTGTTTACTAAAAATTTAACAGGTAAATTATAGCCTCACCAAAAGAAAACTAGATTTCTAATAAAATATAGAGTTATTACTTGCACAAAAAATTTAAATATTTTTGCTAAGCGCCTTAGTAAAAGCCGCTTATCTATACTAATATTATAAAGCTGAAGAGTTTGTTTCTTTGAACGCGCTAATTTCAGGAACTACTACTTCGAATTGAAAAAATATTTTTACGTTGAATAGACTATTTATGCTGCGCACGCTGCAACTATAAGGAGCAAAGTAATAATGGAAAAAGTAAAAAAAAACGGGGAAAATTATTCATCCTTGAGGGCTTCAATGATGCCCAAAATAACTATTCCACGCGGACGAAGTTGCGGGCACAGTAATCCTATCCTACTACTATTTGTTGTAGTAGTTTGTATGGATGTATGGATGTTTGTTACTCTTTCACGCAAAAACTACTGAACCGATTACCATGAAATTTGGTATGTAGGTAGCTGAAGACCCAGAATAACACATAGGCTACTTTTTATCCCAGAGTTCCCGCGGGATTGATAGGGTTTCCATGCGGACGAAGTCGCGGGCGGCCTCTAGTATGATATACCTAGATCATAGCCAAGGGTAAAATTTCTTTTGTATAAATATCAATGTCATTTATATAATTTTAAACGTTACAGTGAAAACAACTCTTTATTCACGCTGTCATACGTTGATAACATATAAAAACATAACTTCTTCTGATAGCACTATTATCACTAGCCGTTATCATTGCAACGGGTATTATAACCAGAGCAACGTTAACGTTAAGACATACACAACAACATGCCGTGTCTAAGAATACTGACCAACGTTCCCAAATCGAAAATCCCGGAGGATTTCTGCAATAGAATTGTTCCGGTTTTGGTGAGAACGGTCAAGAAGCAGGCTGAGGTGAGTTGGATTTTGTACCGTAACATAAAGCCTCGTTCTAGAGTCGGTGTCCTCATGCTGAAGGTCGTGATTCCCTAGTTGCGAGATGATTTGATGATTTGGTTAATTGGTGGTTTCTGATCTGTTGGTGGTTGATGGTTTCCTTGGCCGAGTGATGAATGGTGTCCAAGTTTATCGTCGTATCTAGTCCGTCCACCTAATTGAGTCCTCTTGGTCTTTAGAAATAACATTCATACCTTTAAGAATAAAATCAGGCCTCTATGTAGTAAAATAATAATATATTCATAATACATCCATATATTCACGTCTATAACCTATGCGGGGTAGACAGAGCCAACAGTTTCGAAAAGACCAATAGGTCACGCTCAGCTGCTTGGCTTAATGATAGAATTGAGATTCAAATAGCAACAGGTTGCTAACTCATCGCCAAATTGAAGAATCCCAAGTTTATAATCCAATCCCTTAGTCGCCTTCTACGACATCGTTAGAGAAGGAGTGGTCCTATTCTTTTTTCTATTGGTGCCGGTAACCACAAGGCAAATAATAGACGTATCTACATCAAAATCAAGGAAAGACAGACATAAGACTACATCAGCCTACTAATATCCTTATAATATAAATCAATGTTTGTTACTCCTTCACACAAATACTAGGTACTGTACCGATTACGATGATATTTAGTGTGTAGATTTTATCCTGTAGATCCCGCGGGATTAATTGTTACTTTACGATAAGTTTTACACGTATTATGTATATAAATTGTATTTTTTTAGAAATTCTCATGTGTCATCTGTGGTGACTGCCAAGTGACATTTGGGGGGGACTCCTCGGCGCCTGGTGCCATCGCCACCTTCGAGTCCATTGGCAGCGTTGGTCCAGAGGAAAACAAGGTCCTAGTCAAAGAATTGTCCGCTTACATGCAGAAGGAAATTGGCGTTGCGCCTGAAAGGTGAGTTTAAAATGTTCATACATATTTATAATCACGTCTGTATCCACTGCGGGGCTGGCAGAGCCAACAGTTTGGCAAAGACCGAAAGACTACGTTCAGCTGTATGGCTTTATAATAGAATAGAGATTTAAACAGTGATAGGTGCTAGCCCATTGCCCGAATAAATAATTCAAAGTTTATAAGTCGATCCCCTTGACGCCTTTTACAAAATCTATGATAAACGGATGGAATAGTCATTTTATACAATGCCGGGAACCACACGACATTTTATAAGTCACTTCAATTAATACTACTTACAATCAAGGATTGTGTAAGTCAGGTTATTACAAGTTAGGTAAATAGAATTTCAAAAAAAATTATTATACTCTTTTCCGGTGGGGTAGGCAGAGACAACATGTTTCCGCATAAGTTACTATACTTTTAAATTTTGCAAAAGGTTCAAGATAAAATGCATTTGATATTTGTTACAGATTCTTCGTGTCATGTTATGATATGAAAGGCTACAACATAGGCAAGGGAGGCATTACTCTTGAATACCTGGACAAAAGATTATAATTTATAACTTCTCACTTCTTCTGTAAACCAAAGAACCTATGGAATAAAATCAATTATCAAAGCTTTTATGTTTTCTTTAGTGCGTAACAATTATATCTAATCACGCTTTATCCCTTACTTGAGATATCGAACAGTCTTTAAAAAATTAATTTGCCGTAATGGAGAATGGGTTAACGAAAATGGGCTGTAGACTGTCTATGGAGCGAACAATGTAATAAACCGAATACACGCAAAGAATATGAGTAAAAAACAAAGGCAAAGTGGATCTTAGCAATATTGCATTTTAAATAGTGTCAGGCGCACGGCGCACACAAATTCATTCTATTTTTTGGCTACAGACGTACAAGTATTTAAGAATTATTTATATTGAGGGTTTTTAAATACAAATCTTGCCGGCGGCTTTACTTGTGTGAATATAATTTCCTTTGCATTAAATTATAAATATAATTTGATATTAGGCCTTTATCGATACCATTTACGGGTCTACCGGGCAAAACGAATTCATAACAATTCCATTGAACTTCATGGTGAAAGAATTGTGCGTGTAATTCTGCTATTTTAATTTTGCAACGGTCTGAATATTAGTGAACAGTAACTATATGTTTAAATGTACAATATTAAATATGTAAATAAATCGTGTTGATTGACGAAATCAAACAGTGAATACGCGCCTTTATGTACTTACGCTTTTTTCCACTGATAAGTGATAACACAAAGACTTTTATGATATTAAATGATATAATCGTAACGGGACTGTCATTATCAACGAAGTAACAGAAACGGGAAGACATAGTGATATAATATATTTAGAAAATAAACAAATAAGCAAGATGCCATGTCTGAAGATATTAACAAACGTTCCAACAGCTAAGATTCCTGTAGATTTCTGCAAAAAGATTACTCCGATTATGGTTGAGACGGTTAAGAAGGAAACTGAGGTTAGTACGAGTATTACTTAGGATTTTAAGTATTTGAGTCAGATATTTGAGGTTAGTATAAATAATGCTTTTTCTGATTGGCCCGGGTCTTGGATATTTATCTATATAAGTATTTATTATAAAATATAGTATCGTTGAGTTAGTATCTCGTAACACAAGTCTCGAACTTACTTCGAGGCTAACTCAATATGTGTAATTTGTCCTACATATTTATTTTAATGATTCTTTTGAGTTACATTGGGTGAAATTGAATCGTGGAAATACCTTAATAAAAATAAAATTACAACAACTAGACATATTATTTCGATTATCATTTATTATCGTTTATCATGTCTTCTTTTTTTTGTTAATTTAAATTTGTATTGCTGAGAATTATTTGTAAGTAAGAATCTAGTATTGCCAATCTTACCTCAAAAATCATCTTCAATATCAATATCACTAATAGCAACACTAGTAGTGTCCATCCACACTATTGTGGGATGGCCGGGATAAAGAAATAAAATGCATATAGAATTAAATAATTATATTGAGTAACCACAATTTGGATATTTTATTGCAATAAGGATTCAAGGCAGTAGCAAATAATAAACATGATAAAAGCCACATCGATATTTCAACAATACATTAAAAGGGAAAAAAGAATGATAGCCATCAATATTTCAGCAATTTCAGCCATTAATTATAACATTTTAAAAGAATAATAATGACACAAATAATATTTTCACAAATAAAAAAAACTAATAAAATATAACAGCCATACCTTTATATCCGGAGCAGTCACTCGTCTCAAAAGTCTAACGAATAATGTCGCTTGCCTGTTCGTGCGCAGCTATTTATAGAAGAAGGGTGGGGATGTTGCTCCCACCACGCGACCAATAGCGCACGAACAGACGAGTCTGACATTGCTTCAACTATTTTGTTAAAATGTGGGTATTTGTGTCTTAATATTTATTGACATTGTATGTATGAATTAATATTTGCTGACATTTCGGCCTTCCTGATACATAAGCATGACCTCATGCTATTCTTTAAATTAAATAAGGACCATTACGTCTATATAAAACTAAATTTAGGACCCTTCCGTCCTGCTTAAATAAAAATAGGACCCTTCCGTCCTGCTTAAATTAAAATAGGACCCTTCCGTCCTGCTTAAATTAAAATAGGACCCTTCCGTCCTGCTTAAATTAAAATAGGACCCTTCCGTCCTGCTTAAATTAAAATAGGACCCTTCCGTCCTGCTTAAATTAAAATAGGACCCTTCCGTCCTGCTTAAATTAAAATAGGACCCTTCCGTCCTGCTTAAATTAAAATAGGACCCTTCCGTCCTGCTGAAATTAAAATAGGACCCTTCCGTCCTGCTGAAATTAAAATAGGACCCTTCCGTCCTGCTGAAATTAAAATAGGACCCTTCCGTCCTTATTAGTATTTTTAGGATATTGAAACATTTGATAACATGCCATAACTAATCGGATTCATTAGACGACTCGTTTTCGCTATCGTGTGGTCTTTTAAAATTTAACCAAGGTTTGAGCTTGTCAACGGCGACTACTGAAGAATAATGTCTATTGCCCCTTTTGGTAAGAGGTGTGTCTATTATATGATACCGATCGTTACCAATGACTTTAGTAATGCGGTATGGACCTTGGTATTTGGGAACTAATTTCTTACTCTGACTCGTAGCTGGGATTTGACGTTCTACACGAACCAAATCACCAACTTTATATATAATTGGATCACAACGCTTCCTATCAAAATAAGCTTTTTCTTTTTCTTGATTAGCCGTAATGTGCGAACTGATTTCATCTCTAATTTCTTCCAAACCTTGTTTATCTTTATTATTGCTTATATCCCCTTCTAATTCTGATACAATTTTATTTTCCGTGCCGCCTACCAACCTTTTACCAAACAAGGCCTCAGCCGGTGTTCGGTTTATTCCTTTATTAAATGTGTTGTTCATACCCCATTGCACATCGGACAGGTAGTCATCCCATTTGTTTTCGGGTTTTCCAACTGTTTTAGCAGTAAGGGAATCCACAATGATTTTATTGTATCGTTCTACCTGTCCGTTTGCTCTAGGAGTAGCAACAGCGTTTAAAATATGTTTTACTCCCTTTTCAGTAATGTATTTCTTAAAATTGTTACTAGTAAATGATGTCCCCCTATCAGAAATTATTCTACGTGGGACCCCGAAAATGCCGAAATACTCACGAAGTACTTTCAAAGTTGATTGTGTTTTCGTATTTTTTTACCGGTTGTAAATAAATATATCTCGTAAACGCGTCAATTATTACCAAAATGTACATATTCCCCTTTGCGCTTCGTACGAAGGGACCGGTATGGTCTATATGGATTGTGTCAAAGGGTGTGGCTATTTTCGGTATCGGATGTAAGTAACCAGGCTTCTTTCCAGAAATTGATTTTGAGTATGCACATTCTAAACAAGAATCTACATATTTTTTTATGAAACGGCGCATTTTAGGAAACCAATAATTTGATTTAATTTTTTCTAATGTTTTTTCAAAACCGAAATGGCCAATATCATCATGATTCTGTTTTAAAATTTGCCAGCGTACTCCCTTTGGCACAACCCACCTATCACCATTATCAGTTATACGGAACAGTTTGTCACCTTTGAGCTTAAAATTGGTTTTTACATCGACTAAATCATTTAATTCGGGGTTTTCTAGAATTCTTATAATTCTTTGTGTCTCTTCATCTACGCTCTGTACAGTCGTCAGCCAGTTTGCATCAGATACGACTAAAACATGTAATTCTTCTAAATTGGGAACCGGATTGCGACTTAAAGCATCGATATGAGACATTCTGATGCCTGGCCTGTACTCAATACTAAAATTATACTCCTGTAATTGTTCCCACCATCTTGCAACACGAGGGATCATGTCTTTCTTTTGGAAAGTAGACTTTAGTGAGTTACAATCCGTGACCAATTTAAAATCAAGACCAATGAGGTAAACTCTAAATTTATGAAATGACGAGACTACAGCCAGTGTTTCAAGGTCGTATGAAGAGTAATTTTGCTCTTGTGGAGTAGTTTGCCTGCTAAAGTAGGCCACCGGCTTGAGAGCTCTATTCTCATCCTTTTGTAGAAGAATTCCTGCAACACCTAACTTGCAAGCGTCTGTGTGAACTTCAGTTTCAGCCTCGGGATTATATAACGCTAAAACGGGTTTTTGAGACAATGCCTTTTGCAAAGTTTTAAATGCAGTCTCTTGATCAGGTCCCCAAACCCAAACGACATCCTTCTTTAGTAAATGAGTAAGTGGTTTTGAAATGATCGAAAATTTTGGAACAAACCGGCGAAAGAAACTAGCTAAACCTAAAAACTGACGGACATTATGCTGATTCTGTGGGGTAGGAAACTGCTCTACAGCTTCTATTTTTTTAGAGCCTGGACTTATACCGTTTTCGGATACTTCAAATCCTAAATAATCAACGGTACGTTTGAAGAAAAAGCATTTAGAGGGATTAAGTGTAAAACCGGCACTTTTGAATAACCGCAACACTGATTGCAATCTAGTCATACCATCGGGAATAGACTTTGATGGGATAATAACATCGTCTAGATAGGCTAATGCTTCTCCATGTCGAGCAGCTCCTAAAATCTGGTTCATCAAACGTTGAAAGGTTGCTGGTGCATTTGCAAGCCCAAATGGCATCCTATTAAACTCAAAGTGTCCATCAGGGGTTACAAATGCTGTTTTATGCTTGTCCTCCTCTCTTATAGGCACCTGATAGTATCCAGAAGTAAGATCTAAAGTTGAATAATACCTATTACCGGCTAATATGTCAAGCTGATCATCAATGAGGGGCATTGGGTAATTTTCTTTAACAGTTTTTTTGTTAAGTGCTCTATAGTCAATACAAAGCCTGAAGTCCCCATTTTTTTTTCTAACAAGAACTATAGGACTAGCATAAGATGATGTAGATGGTCTTATAATATTATTGTCTAACAATTCGTTAATCATGTCCCTGACTTTCTCCTTTTCTTTAATTGCAAGCCTATATGGTCTATAAACGACTGGTTGAGAATCGTGCAGCTCTATTTTCATATCGCCAGCAGTAGTGCAACGTAATTCAGATAAGTTGAATGCAAAGCATTCCCTATATTTATTTAGTAAAGTTAGGAGTTGGCGTTTATCATCATTATGAAGGTCACTGTCAATGTTTAAATCTGATTCTACTATAGTTTGTACACTGCGATCCCAAGAATTACCGATGTTTAGTATTCGAGACTGATAACACTCCTCATGAGCGATTCTCCCGCGAGCGAGTAAAAGATCTTTAGGCAAAATTAACTTGTCAGAGGGCTTGCAACTGACGACAACGTGCCCCTGGCCATCTTTTATGTAGTATAATCCGGATGAAACAGAGTAACGAACACAATCTTTATACCGTAGACTTCCTTCGACAAATATTTCACCTTCAAAATTAGGGTCATTACTATAAATCTGAACAACAGTTAATCCCCTTATTTCTACTTCGGTTTTACAAAAAAGTTCAATTTTTGGATTTATTTCATCTATTATCTCTAACCCAGCAATTTCTAAATGATCACTAGTCTTTTTAAATGATATATGAGATTGCTCTGTAAATGTTTGACCAATAATTAAGGGAACGTGCATCGTTTTATCTGGGACTACTAAAAGATCCACATTGGCTGAAATATTATCTATTGTGATGTCTACGTTACATTTGCCTAATGGACTGACAGACGAATTGCCGAACCCTCGCAAACTAGGAAGATTATCTTTAAAGAGCTGTGAACCAATGTTCAAAAACTCACAATATTTAATTATAGAGCATTCGCTCCCAAAATCAATATAAGCCTTTAGAGGTATACCGTTTACGAGTGCTTGTTTGAAATATTTTTGATTACTGTAAGAGCATCCTAATAAACCAGTTGGTACCCTAGGTTCAGAATTAATTACTCTCAGTACAGTTTTATCAGCGACTACTGGCAGTTTGGAATAACAGTTATCTGTTTCATGTCCAATTTTGCCACATTTGCCACATTTTTTTAATGGTTTTTTACACTGAGCAGCCAAATGACCTTCCTGTCTACAGTTTAAACAACGTATTTGTCTCGCATTCGTTCGCGATTGATTTTCATTTAAATTGAAAGAAGGTATTTTGGATTTACGCTCATTAGGATTTAATGGTTTTACATTTCTAACGTTACGTAAATACGACAGTAACTTATCCGGGTCATCAAATTTGACAGCTTCCGCGCCTAACCTAACCGACCTGTCATCAATACCGTGCAATATACACTCAACGGCTCGAGTTCCTACGATACCGCACCTATTTATAAGTGCCATTTTGTCATAATAATACTCTTCTAGCCCATCATTATATCGAGCTCGTTTTGCCAGCATATCAGTAAGCATCTGACCATAATTTTCCTCTGACGGAAATGCGGAGCAAAGTTTGACCTGCCACTCGGCCCAAGAGAAAAGGACAGACGACAAACCCTCATACCACCTTTGTGCTACGCCACGTAATTTAGGTAAAGCGAAATGTATTGTTTTCCTTTCTGACCAACCATAAATACTTGCGCATTCGTTCACTTTATGCAACCACATAGTCATGGTCTGTTCCTTTCTGCCGGGATCAAACTCTGGGACTGTATTTTGCATCGAGCCGAGTTTATCTAATGAATCTGATTGTAAGGCTTGAATTATTCGGGAGATGTTATCAATGTGAAAAGACTCACGATTATTTTGTTCTTCGTGTCGGCTGCTCGGGCGCTCGTCGCGTCGGCTGCTCGAGCGCTCGTCGCGGCGGCTGCTCGGGCGCTCGTCGCGGCGGCTGCTCGGGCGCTCGTCGCGGCGGCTGCTCGGGCGCTCGTCGCGGCGGCTGCTCGGGCGCTCGTCGCGGCGGCTGCTCGGGCGCTCGTCGCGGCGGCTGCTCGGGCGCTCGTCGCGGCGGCTGCTCGGGCGCTCGTCGCGGCGGCTGCTCGGGCGCTCGTCGCGGCGGCTGCTCGGGCGCTCGTCGCGGCGGCTGCTCGGGCGCTCGTCGCGGCGGCTGCTCGGGCGCTCGTCGCGGCGGCTGCTCGGGCGCTCGTCGCGGCGGCTGCTCGGGCGCTCGTCGCGGCGGCTGCTCGGGCGCTCGTCGCGGCGGCTGCTCGGGCGCTCGTCGCGGCGGCTGCTCGGGCGCTCGTCGCGGCGGCTGCTCGGGCGCTCGTCGCGGCGGCTGCTCGGGCGCTCGTCGCGGCGGCTGCTCGGGCGCTCGTCGCGGCGGCTGCTCGGGCGCTCGTCGCGGCGGCTGCGCGATCGATCGTCGCGGCGGCTGCGCGACCGATCGTCGCGGCGGCTGCGCGACCGACCGTCGCGGCGGCTGCGCGACCGACCGTCGCGGCGGCTGCGCGACCGACCGTCGCGGCGGCTGCGCGACCGATCGTCACGGCGGCTTTCCGCCTTTTCAGGTGTCAGTAAGAAAGATGACCTCGGGTTCAGTGAACTCGGATCTTGGCGACTGGGCAGTATAGGGCTCCCGGCCCCAGCGTTTTGTAGTGTTAAATCCATTGTATCTGAAAATAGTCGCTCGAAAACAATTAGGCAGCTTACCTGCTCATTTGAAATTGTAAAACGGCAAAGAAAGCAGCGAAGAGTTTATAATTATTTAATGAAACAAAAAAAAAATATAAGCATTTTCATGAACTATCCCACTTCTGAAATGTGGGATGGCCGGGATAAAGAAATAAAATGCATATAGAATTAAATAATTATATTGAGTAACCACAATTTGGATATTTTATTGCAATAAGGATTCAAGGCAGTAGCAAATAATAAACATGATAAAAGCCACATCGATATTTCAACAATACATTAAAAGGGAAAAAAGAATGATAGCCATCAATATTTCAGCAATTTCAGCCATTAATTATAACATTTTAAAAGAATAATAATGACACAAATAATATTTTCACAAATAAAAAAAACTAATAAAATATAACAGCCATACCTTTATATCCGGAGCAGTCACTCGTCTCAAAAGTCTAACGAATAATGTCGCTTGCCTGTTCGTGCGCAGCTATTTATAGAAGAAGGGTGGGGATGTTGCTCCCACCACGCGACCAATAGCGCACGAACAGACGAGTCTGACATTGCTTCAACTATTTTGTTAAAATGTGGGTATTTGTGTCTTAATATTTATTGACATTGTATGTATGAATTAATATTTGCTGACACTATCAGTACGAATATAACATAAACGTAACATATAATCACGTCTATATCCCTTGCGGGGTAGACAGAGCTAACCGATATAATATTAACATGATTTCGTATATGTCGTGTAGTTCCCGGCTCTTTAAAATAAGTCCAATCCATATCTTTCCCTTCTTTTCTTTGTTTCATAAAAAGCGATTAAGGGAAAGGCTGATAAATTGTGGTTCTTCTTATAGGCTATAGGCTAGCAACCTGGCACTACATGTATCTCAATTCCATGATTAAGACACACAGCTGAACGTAGCCATTCAGCCTTTTTAAGACTATTAGCTCTGTCTACCTCGCAAGGGATATAGACGTGATTATATGTAAATCGTAAATGAGTATCTTAATAATTTAATGTATTTTCCAGCATATGATGTGCGTCATCAGTGGGGATTGTCAAGTGTCTTTTGGTGGTGACTCATCAGCTCCAGCTGCTGTGGCTACTTTGGAGTCTATAGGTAATCTGGGTGTAGAAGAAAACAAATACATCGTCAAAGAACTTGCCAACTTCATGCATAAGGAAATTGGCGTAACTCCTGACAGGTACAGTACCTTAAAATAAATAAATAAATATATCTATCTATACGGGACATACCTATTGCACAAATTGAGTTGGCCTCGAAGTAAATTCTAAACTTTCGTGTAACGAGATACTAACTCAACGATACTACATATATTTTACAATAAATATTTATATAAGTAGATAAATATCCAAGAAATAGGCCAATCAGTGATAGTTCGTTTCTCATCATGCCCTGGCCGGGATTCGAACCCCGGGTTCCAGTGTCACAGACAAGCACTACAGCTACGCCACAGAGGCCGTTATAGTTCATAATTAGTTTTCGTAATATGGCCCTGTCAAAAATGACAAAACTTGAGTCACGGTAATTATAGTACTCCCTTCGAGAGATCTATATTTGTAAACTGACGCCCGGTGAAAATGCTGCTGTGTAGTTTGTTCCGCCGCTTCTTCGACACATGCGCTTTGGGAGCGGTAGTAGCTATAATAAGACTTGAGTTATGTTGATGTCTATAAGTATCATATCATGTATCTGACATGTTATCTATGATATTTTAAAAAATAATCTTGTCTTTATTGTTACTGTCATAGTTGTGTTTTAACTAGAATAAAACCAATACATTTGGTTTTGCATTATTATTACAATTTATTCTAGTTAAACCTTATCAATAATGTATATCGACGCTTAGTCACATTTATTCTTTATCAGCAAAACATTATTTTACAAAATAAAATAAATTTCTTTGAAAAAAAAAAAATGGCTACCACTTCCACAGGAAATATCGCACGGTATTTGCGTCCAGAACGTTTTGATGTGGAACCTAATATATGTGGAGCTGATCTTCGTTGGACTCACTGGCGGTATACTTTTATAAATTTCTTATCTGAAGAATTATCAGAATTTAAAGACGAATCACTCAAATTAAAACTCTTAGTCAACCATCTTTCGCCAACTGTATATTCATATATAAAAGAATACCAAACCTATACTAAAGCTATAGAAGCACTAAATAATATTTACATAAAACCACAAAATGAAATACATGCTCGACATTCTCTTACTATAAGAAAACAACAAATAAGTGAAAGTATTTCAGAATATGTACAAGCACTCAAACTGTTATCTCATAATTGTAATTTTAGAGAAGTATCAGCTGAAGAATATAGAAATGAATATATTCGTGACGCATTTATCTCAGGTATTCAATCTCAACAGATACGTGAAAGACTCCTTGAGCATTTATCACTTACTTTAGACGAAGCACTTAATGTAGCAATTTCGCTTGAAACAGCAATAAATAACACGAAATCTTATTCAACTCCAACGACTCTTAATGCTCTCAATATGTCTAAAAACACTATAGACTTAGTACAAAACAGAAATGAAGCTAAGAAAAATTATTATTCTCAGCGAAAATGTTTTTTCTGTGGAGGAAATGTACATCAAAGGAACAAATGTCCTGCTTTTAATTCCTGTTGCCAATTATGTTCTAAGAAAGGTCATTTCGCTAATGTATGTAGAAGTAGACCAACTATAAATTCCGTAGAAACTGAAATTGAGAACAATATGTCTGGAATAATAGCTGCTTCTCCGTCTAATTTACGAAAAGCTACAATTACTATATTTGTCAATGATACAAGAGCTGATGCACTTATTGACACTGGCAGTTCCGTGAGCTTTATTGATCGTAATCTGGTGCAAGCTATGAATCTCAAAATTAAACCATGCCATCAAACGATTACACTGGCATCATTGAATCATGTATCACATGTAGATGGTATCTGCTATCCTACTATTCGACTGAATAACTGTACGTACAAAAACATACCATTACTTATTGTAAATAACTTATGTTCTGATGTAATTATTGGACATGATGTTCTTAAGGATCATTCGTCAGTAGAATTACATTTTGGTGGAAAAAGAGAAAGCCTTCAAATCTGCAATGTCATGCAAGCAACTGTTCCAGCTGTGTCTGTTTTTACAAATTTATCTCCTAACATAAAACCAATAGCAGTCCGGTCGAGACGCTATAGCACTGATGAAGAAACTTTTATAAGACAAGAGATACATAATCTTTTACAAGATGGAGTGATTGAACCATCTGTATCTCCTTGGAGGGCACAAGTAATAATTATTGGGGGAGATCATCACCGGCGCCGCATGGTTATTGATTATTCGCGAACTATTAACAAATATACAGAACTTGATGCTCATCCACTGCCTAGCATAGAACTGGTAGTTGCTAATGTAGCTAAATACAATTATTTTAGTCAAATTGATTTGAAAAGTGCTTACCACCAAATTCCAATATTAGAAAAAGAAAAAAAGTATACAGCATTCGAAGCATGTGGTAATTTATATCAGTTTACTCGCATTCCATTTGGAGTAACCAATGGCGTAGCTGCTTTTCAACGTACACTGCAATTTATAATAGAGTCAGAGAAACTTAACGGCACATTTGCTTATTTAGATGATATTACCGTATGCGGCAAAACAAAAGACGATCATGACAAAAATTTGGAAAGATTTATGATGGCAGCCGAGAAATACAGTTTGACACTTAACAAAGACAAATGTACCTTTTCTTCTAGCTCTATAAATTTACTTGGTTATAATGTTCATAATAACACTATTAAACCAGATTCAACTCGTCTTAAGCCACTTCTTGACTTACCAGTCCCATCAGATGGACCTTCACTGAAAAGAACTCTCGGGCTTTTTGCGCATTATTCAAAATGGGTACAAAATTTTTCTGAAAAGGTAAGGCCTTTAATCTCAAGCAAAAGCTTTCCACTCGATGAAACAGCTATTTCTAGTTTTAATTCTCTTAAATCTACTATTGCTAAGTCATGTTTGACTGCAATAGACAATGAAGAAAGATTCGTCGTTGAAACTGATGCTTCTGAGCATACAATTGCAGCATCTCTTACACAAAATGGAAGACCAGTGGCATTTTTTTCTAGAAGTCTTTCCGATTCGGAACGCCGTCACTCTGCTATTGAAAAAGAAGCTTACGCAATTGTAGAATCTTTACGCAAGTGGCGACACTATCTCTTGGGTCGACATTTTCTTCTCATCACCGATCAACAGTCAGTTTCATTTATGCTGAATCAAAATCATACAAGCAAAGTTAAAAACGAGAAAGTTGAACGATGGCGCCTTGAGTTGTCGTGTTATAAATACGACATTATATATAGACCAGGGAAAGAAAATTTCACTGCTGATGCTTTGTCTAGAATAAGCGCTAGTATATCTACAAATAAACTTTATGAAATATACGATGCTTTGTGCCATCCTGGAATAGTGAGAATGGCACATTGGGTACGTCAAAAGAATCTGCCATATTCGATTAATGAAATAAGATCCATGGTTTCGTCTTGCCCTATTTGTTCAGAAATAAAACCAAGATTTGGTCAGACACACGGCCATCTCATAAAAGCAACTTCGTGTTTTGAAAGACTTAATATAGATTTCAAAGGGCCTGTGCCAAGTAACACTACTAATCGTTATATATTAACAGTAATCGACGAATACTCTAGATTTCCCTTCGCTTATCCATGTAAAGATATGACTGCTTCAACTGTTGTTCATTGTCTGAAAGATATCTTTTATCTATTTGGTATACCACAATATATTCACTCTGACAGAGGAACATCATTTTTATCAGAAGAAGTCCAACAATTTCTTCATTCCCTTGGAATAGCTACTAGCAGAAGCTCTCCCTACAATCCAGAAGGTAACGGACAAATAGAAAGACTAAATGGAACATTATGGAAGAGTATTCAACTAAGCATTCGGTCCAAAAGTATGCGAATCGAAGAATGGGAAAAAGTTTTGCCTTTTGCTCTTCACTCAATACGCTCGTTGTTATGTACAAGTACCAATACAACCCCTCATGAACGTATGTTTCATCATCCTAGACGATCATTAAATGGACAATCTATGCCAACGTGGTTACTTACTCCAGGACCTATACTACTTAAACGACACGTAAGAAATTCTAAATATGACCCATTAGTTGATGAAGTGGAATTATTACAACCTAATCCCATGTATTCATATGTCAAGCTTCCTGATGGTCGTGAAACAGTAGTTTCTAATAAACATTTAGCTCCTTTGCCGCAACTTAATCGGGAGAGTGAAGAAAGTGCTGATATGGAGCCGGATGTCCAGGGAACTATAAATGACACTGTGGAACCTGACGTGTCAAATGAAGGACGGGCAGCCGAGTCCGAAGAACCTGTTCTACGCCGTTCCAGTAGAGATCGCAGACCACCAGCTTATTTAAGGGATTATTTAAGGGGGGGAGAATGACATGTTATCTATGATATTTTAAAAAATAATCTTGTCTTTATTGTTACTGTCATAGTTGTGTTTTAACTAGAATAAAACCAATACATTTGGTTTTGCATTATTATTACAGTATCCAACATTGAAAGTAAATCTATTCTATACAATTCCCTTATAATCTAACTTTGCCCACGGGAATAACGGGAACCATACTGAAAAACCGCCTTTGCTCAACATATTCGTAATGTCTGTTTCAACTACATATGTAATGTTTTATGGGCAATGAAGATAATTTGTATTGTACTGTTATTTTTGTAGAGCCTCCTAAAGATATGTATACAGTGCCGTGTGGTTCCCGGCACAGCAAGAATACGACCACTCCATCTCGTTCTCAGGTATGTCATAAAAGGCGACTTAAGGATAGGCTTATTAACTTGGGGTTCTTCTTTTACGAGTAGGTGATGGGCTAACATCCAACAATGATAGAATTAAGATTCAAATAGTGACAGGAGTCACTATTTGAATCTTAATTCTATCATTAAGCCAAACACCTGAACGTGGCCTATCAGTGTTTTCAAGTTTGTTGGCTCTGTCTACCCTGCAAGGGATATAGACGTGATTATTATGTATGTATGTATGTCCTTAAGATAATGCCTTTACTTTTTCAGGTTCTTCATATCTTTCTACGACATCAGAGGCTACAACGTCGGCAGGTTTGGTATTACTTTTGACAATCTGTAGTATAAATTACAATTTCAACCAAAACAAAAACTACATTTGAAACACCATGTAACATTTAATACAACATCAATATTGTAACTATTTCGTATAACAATAGATTTCAAAACATGATTTTTTTTTATAGAAAATATGGATAACATTTATGTATTTGGACGAGTTTACATTGTAAGCAAAATATTAATTATAAGTTGACTACAGAATTGCCAACTCTGTGTGATGGTAACTCTGTTGACTTGTCAGTTAATTTAAACTGCACACTCAGACAACGGGAAACCCTCGAGGGTTAAGAATTATCCATCAAAATATACAAGGTCTTCCCGGCAAAGAATTAGAAGTACAACTAGTTTTAGAAGAATTAAATGTGGACATTTTATGTTTGACTGAGCATTGGCTCATGGAGGGGGAGATGATGTTCAGCCTAAACAATTATAATATTGTGAGCTGCTTAAACAGAAAGTCTGCAATTAGAGGTGGGTCTATAATATTTATCAAATGCGGTCTTCGCTGTAAAGAGCGAACAGACATAACCAGACTTTCGGTTGAGCGGTGTGCCGAAGTGACCTGTGCCGAGCTAGATCATCATATAATTGTTTGTGTGTACAGTCCCCCAAACAGTGAATTTAAACAATTTTTAAAAATAATGGATCAAGTGTTACATGTTACCTCAAAATGTAACAAAAAATTAATTATTTGTGGTGATTTTAACATTGACATTTTAGTTAAATCAACTGTTAGTATACAATTTATTAATTTGTTTAAATCTTATAATTTAGAGTATGTTTTTTTCGAACCAACCCGAATAACATCTACATCTGCCAAGTGTCTGGATAATTTTTTTTGCAATAATCTTTTTATACGGAAATCAATTATTCACAAATTGCCCTCGGATCACACCGGTCAATATGTTACCTTTGAGAAAGAGTCCTTAAACAATTTAAATAATGATAAAATTATGTGTAGACCTCTTTCTTCCAAAAACATAAGAAAATTTAAAATAAACATTGCAAATCAATTAAATACTTTAACATATTCTGGAAATAATCCTAATGAACATTATAACAATTTATTTAATATGATTTCTGCTGAATACTCAAAAAGGTTCAAGCAGAAACAAGTCAATATTCGTAATAGATTACAGTTCAGTGAATGGGCTACATTAGGTATTCACAAGAGTAGGAATAAGTTATATGACTTATATGCCCAGAAACAATACAATTTTGACCCCAGTTTTGTAGAATATGTCAAAAATTATTCAAAATTATTTAAAAAAGTTTGCAGGCAAGCCAAGTCTTTTCACATAAGTAGTAAAATAAACAACGCACCAAATAAAATTAAAGAAACATGGAACATTATTAATAAAGAATCTGGCAAAATCAAAGATAGAGACAGTATTAAACAAATATCATCCGGTAACAAAAGTATTTCTAAAACTCAGGACATAGTAAATGCTTTTGATAATTTCTTTGCAAAAATCCCTGTGGAGCTAACTTCTGACGTTGACTCTTGTCCATTGCGCGCTGAAACCCTACTTAATAATAACACAACTCCCATCAAATCTGTCTTTAAATTTAAATATGTTAACTCTGATATTATATTAAAGGCGTTCAAACAACTTAATTTGAAAAAGTCTGAAGACCATTGGGGTATGTCTGTTAGTATCATAAGTCAAATCATAGATATTATTGCATCTGATCTAGCTTTTATATTTAATGAATGTATTGATGAGGGTATTTTTCCAAATTTAATGAAATGTAGCAAATTAATACCTCTATTCAAAAAAGGGGAGAAAACAGTCCTTGGCAATTATAGACCTATTTCTATATTGCCAGTTTTGAGCAAGGTGTTTGAGAAGATGATGCTTAATCAAATGCAACAATATTTTAAAATCAATAACATTTTCCATTCCCAACAATATGGGTTCACTGCCGGGAAGTCCACCACTGATGCGGGAGTAGCACTTGTTACTCAAATCTATGACGCGTGGGAGAGTTCACAGGATTCAGTTGGAGTCTTTTGCGATCTCTCTAAAGCATTTGATTGCGTAGATCATCAGACACTTTTGCGTAAACTTCGTCAATATGGGTTTGACCACAAATCAACTAAACTAATGGCATCCTATTTGACTGATAGGCTTCAAACTGTAGATATTAATGGAGTAAAGTCAAGCGGATCAAGCGTCTCAATGGGTGTTCCTCAGGGCTCAATTTTAGGACCATTCCTCTTCTTGGTATATGTCAATGACCTGCCTTTTATGGTGGAAAAACAGGCGGGTATAGTGCTGTTTGCCGATGACACTTCTTTAATATTTAAATTAGATCGCCATAGCGAAAATGTAAGTTCGGTTAATAATATACTGTCGGCCATATCTATCTGGTTCTCAACCAACAATCTTCTTTTAAATGCTAATAAGACCCAATGCATTAAATTTACCCTTCCAAACGTAAGGCAGGCCAATACTGACATAATACTGGAAGGCCAGAAATTAGAATTTGTTGAAAATACAAAGTTTTTAGGAATTATAATTGATGCAAAGCTACAGTGGGGTGCTCATATTTCTAAACTATCCAATAGACTTAGCTCTGCCGCTTATGCTGTTAGGAGGATCCGACAATTGACAGATGTAGCTACAGCTAGGCTTGTTTATTTCAGCTATTTTCATAGCTTGTTATCTTATGGTTTACTTTTATGGGGTAGCGCGGCTGATATACAAACTATTTTTATAATTCAGAAAAGGGCCGTTCGCGCAATTTACGGCTTAGGACCAAGAGACTCATTAAGACAACTCTTTAAGAAAATAAACATACCTACAGTAGCGTCCCAGTACATTTTTGATCTTATAATGTATGTTAGGAAAAATACCTCTTTTTTTCAAAAAGTTAGTGCCACAACTGATAGAAATTTACGTAATAAACATAAATTAGTCATACCGTTTCATAGGCTTAGCAAAGTCAGTAAATCATTTATGGGGAACTGTATACGATTTTATAATAGGTTGCCGGAGTCTGTTCTTGATATGCCCTACCGAAAATTCAAAGAGTATGTAAAGAAAGTACTTTGTGAGAAGGCTTATTATAGGACTGATGATTACCTTAATGATAAAAACATCTGGCTCGAGCTTGGCACAGGAACCTCGTAATTAATTGTAGTTTAATTTGAACTTAAATCAAAATTTCAGTACACTCTGTACATAAATCTTTTTAAAATTGGCAATCCATAAAATATATATATATATATATATATATTTTTCTTTTTTCAATATTAAATCTCATAAATATATAAATCTCCCGTGAACAATGTATTCTCCCGTCCACATTATATTCTAAGTATAATTTAATATTGTGAAGTTGACGTTGTTAAAGAAAATGCTGCAGTGCAGTTTGTTACCGCTTCTTCTGCACTGACGCCTTGGAAGCGGCAGTAAACTTAGTTTTTAAGTAATATATTTGACGTCAACCAAGTTGTTAAACCATACGACAATTATTAAGCGATATAATAATATCCTATAATAATGAATAAAAAATTTTGAATTTTGAATTTTTTTTGAATTTTGTAGGGTAGATATTTACTTAACTCATTAAATGGGGAATAAATATATATGAATAGTGTAATAATTTATCTTTGTGTGCAAAATTCAAATAACTATTGTGTTTGAATAATCAATTAATAATTTTGAAAATTTTAATTTCCCTTTTTTGGGCATGGTTGTAATGTATTTGACGATGGCTGTATATCAGCCAATAAATATTACTGCGAGATTTAATTAATTATAAGGCCTTTTCATTGCTTACTATGGGATCTGTCGAACTGATGTAGTTTTACTACCTTGAACAAGCGCCTAAAGCACCAAGGATAACATGATGACAAGCTTTCTTATGATATTTTTATTTGAAAGGTATCATCATCTCTCTCGCAAATGAACAGCTGAACATATACTTAATGTAATTAAAATATTAAGTGATACTTAATAGCTTAATATTTCATATAATATATAGAATATTTTTGTAACTTGTTTTTGTTTCTTTTATTCTATAGCTCTATTGGCTTTGGGTTTAATTTTAAGGACAACTCCTTCATCATCCACCCAAGACTCATTTGTGTTCTTCCAAAATGATTTATTCACATTTTTATCCTCGTCAACGTCTTCTTCCCAAGAAGGAACTATCTGACGTAGAGCTTCAACTGGTTGTAAGACACCGTTATTGTCGTCATTAGTAGCTAAATTTTCAACTATCTCCTCCACTTTTGTCTCATCTACATCTTTAACTTCAATCGGAGTCTCTTCAATTTCTTCCTCGGCCTCAAAGTCTGCCAATAATTGTTCTAAGTTAACGTCGCCTTTGTTTTCAAAACTCATTTTAGCAATTTTGTCAGCCCTAGCTTTCCATCTATGCAGATTTTTCATTGCCATCAAGTACATAGGCTTTGTATTGGGCAGAACTTTACTAAGTACTGTGTAGCATGGTATGCAAATTTGGCTGAGAAAACCGACCTGGAAATTTACATAGTTTTATTAAATCAACCATATACATTACTTAAGCAAGTAAAGAAATCTAAATTAAATTCAATACCTGACTAGCGGGCTGTTCCTCCGGTTTAGTCCTGTCCATCATTGGGATAGGTGTTCTTCCTGCTGCTGCTTCTTTGTCCCCCTGAGCATAGAACTCCTCAAAAATAACCTTCACAGTTTTAATTTGGATGTCCCATGGTTTGGCGGAAGCTGACAAGTCAGCTGAAGTCATGGATATAGCCATGGCTAGATCTCTGTTGAAAAATATACATAAATTGAAATTTATTAGTTGAACTTAAATCATAGTAAGAACTTAATTTTGGTTAAACAAAAATTCGCAGCAAATGGCCATGAGCGACTTAAGAAGAACAATATTTGCTATACTTATACAAAGTCCAAATACAAAGCTCTAACTCTTATAATTTCATTATAAATTTCGCATAGCAGAGCACTTTGCTGCCGCATCGCTTATTCAAAGTATATGCCTTAGGCAATAGAGTAAATCCATTCGTCCGCCTTTTGATTTAGTTACTGAAAAAATCTGTGTTCCTGTACGTCAGATTTTTCAGTTAAGTACCTGTGACTAGTGTTAGACCAATCGAACTGCACGTCATTCTCCTTGTGCAAATCCTTCATCTTTTCCAGGTTAGGAAAGAAAGCCGCTAAGTCCGTAGCCAAGATGGCTTGTCTTATGAAACCTAGTATCTCCTTGTAGTCCTCGCCTGACATGTGTGAAAAAATGTTGTGGCCCTCCTGAAAGGGTTATCAATATGAAACCATATTACAACACTCATATAGTTCCTTTTGTCAATACATTGTGTCACAGATAAAGGTGATTCAAGGAGAGAATGGTTACATAAAGTTTAAAAACAGTAAGAAAAGTGAAAAATTCACCAAAAGTGTAGTGTAAAAGACCAATTAAAAACAGGATTACAAAAAATTGTGCGCAAGATCAACATACCTGTTGCAATATAGTGACCGTGATATTAAAGTGATGATGCTCCAACGTGGAGGTGGTATACATAGCTGCGAGAGGTGATGCTGTCTCGCTCATGTACTTGTTGGTGTAGCCACGATGATCCAAGTCGTGACAGAGACAGGCTACAAACAGGGCCAAGCGCTGTGCAGAAATAAACACTTATTTAAAAGCTTTGACACTAGGTAGACTATAACTATTTATTTTACTATCAGCCACATATGTATCTGTGGAGGTGACGTGTGGTTCCCGCGCACAAATAAAAAAAAGCATAGGACCACTCCATCTCGTTCCCATGAATGTCGTAAAAGGCGACTAAGGGATAGACTAATAAACTTGGGATTTTAGGCGATGGGATAGCAAGCTGTCACTATTTGAATCTCAATTCCATCATAAAGCCAAACAGCTGAACGTGGCCTATCAGTCTTTTCAAGACTGTTGGCTCTGTCTACCCCGCAAGGAATATAGTCGTGATTATATGTATGGATGTATGTATATACATATGTATCTATCAACAAATCTTTTACAACTATCTCGTCGTATTATTGTTTATACGTTGACACTTTTATTTATGTAGTACAACTTAGACCATTTTGTTTGAATCTTGAAAGATTAATAAGAAACTTAACTCACCATTTTGTAGTCAAATCGTTTTCGTGCATCGGTTTTCAAAATGACATACATAGCATGTGCGACCGCCCAGCCGTGGTCGAAGTTATGATAGGGCACTGTCCTGTAATTCTTCTTGACCGTAAGTATGAACCGCGTTACAGTCATCACATCGAACGTACTCATGTCGAATAACTCGTTGAACATTGTAAGTGCGCATTGGCATTTCTCAAACTCATTCAAACTGTAAGGATCAAGATAGAAATCGTTTAAGTTAACATCGACATTCCCATTTTCAACCAGCAACGTCTGAACCTCGTTTTCTCTGCAAGTATTGTGATAGCTCAACACTTCTAGAGCCACTTTGTATTTTTGCTCCTTCCTCATTATCCTGTCGTACAATCGTGCGTGATGGAGGGCCAACCCGAAGAACGTAGAAAATATTTCAAAGGCCACCTCATCCTCGTGGCCGAAATTCTTTTCGGACCTCTTATTCACCATTTGAACGACGCCGATGACCTTGCCCTCCACTTTTATTGGCATGCAGAGAATACTGACTGTTTTATAACCGGTTGCTTCGTCAACATCTCTGAAATTAATTATGAAATCAAATAAACTTTATAGGGAGAGAAGATTATAAGGTATTGCTTTACAGGCTAGTGAATTTGACATTCATAAATATTTGCTGGAATCATACCATGATTGAAATACCGTGTGAGTGCCGTGTGGTTCCCGGCACCAATACAAAAAAGAATAGGACCACTCCATCTCTTTCCCATGGATGTCGTAAAAGCCGACTAAGGGATAGGCTTATAAACTTGGAATTCTTCTTTTAGGCGATGGGCTAGCAACCTGTCACTATTTGAATCTCATTCCTATCTTAAAGCCAAATAGCTGAATGTGGCCTCCTCAGCCTTTACAAGACTATAGGCTCTGTCTACCCCGCAAGGGATATAGACGTGATTATATGTATGTATGTATTGAAATACACACCTGTTGAATCTGTAATCGGAATAAGCATCTGGGATGTTCATTGTTTCGCCTGACAGCGCCACGTGTCCGGCGATCCCTCTGTTTATCGGCATTCTGATCTCCTTCTTCTCCATATCTCGGTCCTGCCCGGGCTCAAACTTCAGATCGAATACAGTGGACACCAGCTCGAAATTCCTGTAGTCAACCAGGAAGAGGGAAGCCCTGTCGGCGTTAACTAAACGCTGAGCGAACTCCAGTATCCTTTTTATCAGCTGATCCAAAGAAACCATTTCTTCGAATATTGCTCTGAAATTAATTAATCTCTGTTAATGTAGTTGTGTAATGTTATGTAGATCTGGGTAATTAAGTTCCTTTAATTTACGTAGTATTTGTGTAACATCGTCATAGAGGCTTAAATTATACTACAACTGATTGGTAAGTATTAGAATTAATGAAGAAAATACCACTCGTCGAGTGATAACAGAACTTTATTTAAACTTCACCAACTTCCATTAACATAAAGAAATATCTTTCGATATTTTTGATAAAATAAGAAACAAAACTTTACTTGACCACGTCGAGTAGGAAATCGGCCATGTTGCGTTCTTTGATCTTCTCTTCATAGAGTCCACGGAAGTGAACGGCCAGCACCCCCCACAGGGTCAGGTTGGCGGAGATTTCCTCATCAGCCTGTAGGAACCCGGCGTTCTTCCACATCTCCATCACGTAAGAGGTCTCGCCTAACGTCTGCATTGGCTGGTACATCACACGTTTGGGCTCCTTCTAGGGTTAAAAAAAAAGAAATAACAGCGACAAATTTTAAAATATCTTTTTAGATGATTATTCATGTTACTTCTAGATTTGCAATGGAAATATTTCATCTTAAGTAAAAAAACATTCCGTCGAAAATGTGATAATCCAAAATGTGTAAATACCTTAACGAAGGATTCTGCGTGACCCATTCATAAATCAGGTCTAAACCCCTTACTGTGTAGACAGAGCTAGCAGTCTTGAAAAGACTGTAGATCGCACTTGGCCGGTTTTTACAATTTGCATGAGAAGATAATCAGCTGGCATGCTTTTTTTTCGCTATCAGATAAGCATGGCAGCAAATAGATTCCGGTTTTCCTATTTTTTTTAAATTTGGCAGTATCCCAACAAAATTTTAATTCCGTGAATACATTTTAAATTGATGGTTGTCGTATCGTAATGGTGCCCAGTTAAAATGCATGTGACTCAAAAAGGCACAGGTTTGAATCCCACTACGACCATGTACCATTGACCATTTTAGAATTTATGTATATTAGTTTGAATACTGACCGATGCTCTTACAGTGAGGGAGAACATCGTTAGGAAACCTGCACATTCAGGCAACTGGATGTGTAACCATGATCGATCCAATACGGGTTAGGTTGCCCGGCAAAGGTTGCGGAGGTCAGACGAGAGTGGCTTCGTGAAAAACCCTGAGTCACCCAATCCAGGATCCATGGTCAAAGGCATACCCCGAGCTCCTTCACCAGAATGGTAAGGAAGCATCCAGGACCAACGCCAGGAGAAAGAAGAACATTATTCCTAATAAAAAAGCTCAAAGTCCTTAATAATATTACTCGGACAACCTTTTGTCTAGCCCTCCCAGATATTGAAGAACTAGGTAGCCCGCGGCTGTCGGGAGACGATATCCTCAGAGGAATCCCGCCTCGCGCCAACTCCAGGATGAAAGCTGCTGTGTCAGACTCCGCCCGGGCAAAGGCCATGTGATGGGTTTCCTTGCTAATCTAAAATTGTATATATAGGTTCAAAGAACTTTATACTCATAAAGAAATTACATTCCACTTAAAATGAGATGAGTAGGGTACATCAAAAAATATTTAAAAATCACAAATTAATTATGTGGTAGTACATAATTGTGTTATCAGAAAAGGATCATTTCAAAACAGGATTTTAATTTGTAAATTTGTCTTTTCTTGATCATATCTGTGACTTGCTGAGTTAGTCGCCTTTTACGGAATCCATGGACAAGGAAGAAGTGGTCTAAAGTGAAGAACCACACGGCACGAACAGTTATGATAATAAAACAATCTTTATTAGCTAAATATACATTATTATCTAAGAGGTTAAGATTGTAACTTTGACTGGTTATCATCGAATATAGTGAAACGATGATGAAAATTCATCAATCACATCACATCATCGTAAAAAGGTAGCTACATTATATGCAGGTATATTGGCATCACGGGCGACGCCGTAGCGGGCCGCTAGTAATAAATAATTTGGATGTAGTACAAAACCCTAAAACAATAATCCTAATACCTTACCACTTTATTGTCTACGACAAAATACTGCACCACATCAGGCTGTTCCCCTCTCAATTTGTAAATGCGATACACTTCTACCCCGACGGCGGTGGCGACAGAGCCTGCCAGCTCCAGAACCAACTGGTATTCGGATGTATTTTCACGCAACTTTCCAATCAGATCCTGAAATAGTAAATCGATGTTACTTATTATTTTAAACGTGCTAGCTTTTAACCGCAGCAAAATATGATTAAACTAAGTTCTGTTCTTCAGCATAATTGTCCATCGAAATAAATTATACTAGCTGTTGCCCGCCGTTTCGCCCGCGTGAATTGAGCGCCATCTACAAAATCGACAAATTCAAATTAAATGCCATCTTAAAAAAAATGCGGCGTTATTAGAACCACCTCACATTACAAATAATTAAATAAATTTATTCTATCCTTACCATGAAAGAAGATTTCTTTGAAGACTTTTCTTTGCTCATTGTTGTGATTTGTCCATTTTCAGCAATATTTACCTGCAAATTGCACTTTGTAATACATCTTAAGACTAGGGGTAGACAGAGCCAACAGTGCCAAAAAGACTGATAGGCCACGTTTAGCTTTTTGACTTGACAATAGAATTGAGACTCAAATAGTGACAGGTTGTTAGCCCATCGCCTAAAGGAAGAATCCCAAGTTTATAAGCCTACCCTTTAGTCGCCTTTTACGACATCCACGGGAACGAAATGGAGTGGTCCTAAGCTTTTAAGAACAAAGTAACTGTAAATTACCATTCGATAGTCGCGTGCGATGATCGCGCGATACTACTCCATATTGTATTCAGCCTACTAAGGCAAGTATTTTCTTGCAGCGACGGTACCGTGAAAGTATTCCCTTTTACAAGATCCATGGGAAAGAGATGGTGTGGTTCTATTCTTTTTTATATTTGTACTAAGAACCACACGGCATTGCGAGAAACAAAACAAACAATCGGATACCCTTTTTTTTAAATCGGTTAATAAACATACTTAAATAACAATCGAATCTTCAAACTTACCGTAGTCATCTTCAATTTGTACAATAACCATCGCTCCAGTTCCTCAGCAGAAACCCGGTCAGTCACGTACTTCTCGAGAAACCCCCGATGTTGGTCCAAGTACAACACTATTTCTTCTTCATCTGTTAACAGAAAAAAAACGAAATCATTTTCATAAGACACGTTATTATTCAATTTATAAATACTACAAATAAATGAATATATACAGGACAAATTACACTGATTGAGTTAGCCTCGAAGTAAGTTCTTTGAGACTTGTGTTACGAGATACTAACTCAACGATACTATATTTTATAATAATTACTTATATAAATAAACATCCAAGACCCAGGCCAATCAGAAAAAGTTCTTTTCTCATCATGCCCTACAGGTTAATATTCAACACGCACTTAGTTAAGTAAGCTCAAGTTACGAAACGTCCGATATTAAAATAAAGGTGAGTTACGTACGCGTTTAATACCTCTAATATTTATTAATATTATATTGCAACGGGAAAGTTTAAGATCAATTGAATATTCAATTTTGTATTTTTTTATCTGTTTCATTTGTTACAAATAAATAATTAATATTATTTAATTTCATTTGAATTCCAGTTTTATCATTAAGCCAAACAGCTGAACGTGGCCTTTCAGTCTTTTGATGACTGTTGGCTCTGTCTACCTGGTCTTTATTTCAAACTAAACGTGACAGCAACACAAATAAACAGATTAAAATCGAACCTTTTAACGGATCTCGTAATATTCGGCCACGCCCTTTACCTGTAAATTATAAGTAAATGTTTTTTTTTGGTCATTAAATTAATCCAACAACAAATTGTTTAATTACTAAATTAAGGTTTTCGTTTGAATGAATATCTTTCATCTACTAAATTTCGCCTGTAGCTTTGCCCGCGTGAAAATACGATAAATGTCCTTTTCCATACTATGGACACTATGACATGCATGCATGCATGTGGTTCTAATGTGGAAGACATACACATTTTCACATTCAAATATTAGTTTGGATTGCCCGGTCTTATTTTTTGTGATGAAATATGAGGCTTGGCAATACACCAGAATTTTGTTATAATACATTGATTCCACTCAGAGGTTGCTCGAACCAGGAAGGTTTGATACAAGAATGACATAACTTTTGCCAAAAGAGAACCGCCTTTAATCGATATCCTCCTTTTTTAAAGACGGTTTTTGTGATTTTCATCTAAGTGTAAAAAATTCTACTGAAAACCGCATCTTAATTGGTTCAGCGAAACGCGAGATAATGGCGGACCAACATACATACACACAATATTCCCAGCAATACTACAAAAAGTGGTATAAGAGCGTACTTATTCTCTTTACTCCTTGAACGAAAAACCCGATACCTACCACTTCCTAACTTCTTCTTCATACCCTTACGGGAAGTCCAATCCAGGAATGGTGAGCTTCTGTCCACGCACCCGTGGTGGTAGCGAGACCATTGTTTTTCTGATGAGGAATCTTCTGAAAATGTTTCATTAAAGAAGGGAACATAATTATGGTTAGTAGGACAATGTTATTTAAGCGTGTAGTATGTCGCGTAAAATATGATGTTGTCATTTAATAATGAAGGTATTCTGATAGACACCCATAAAACAAAGTAGAAATTCCAGCTTTATCTAAATTAAATACGTTTTTGGAAACCGTATTCAACTCTGTTTAAATGTTTTTAAGTTGAAGCACGCCTTAAGTATTTTTTCAAAGTTTTGACAACGATCCTAAGTGATTTTACAAATCTGTTAAGCCTCGTTTAAACCCATTGACTGGTTTCGAAGTTATACCGTAGCAGACAAACAAACTGACAGAACTTTAAATATCTATCCCCTATCAGATTTTTGGAAAAATATTTTATGTATATACACACTCGAATTTGACTGTCTTATTATATGTATTTATTGATCAGTAAGGTATGTTAATACATGCACATGCCATAGTATAAACATGAGTACAAACAAACACACACATATACCGTCATGAATTAAGTAATGGAATTGAGTTTAAGGCATAAAAAAAAATTAATCAAAATCGTTTCATAAATCCGTGGAAATGAATAAAAAAAAATCCGGTCGAATTGAAAAACCTCCTCCTTTTGTTTAAGTCAGTTAATTAATAATTAAAGCCTATCGCATATGCACGGAAGCCCAGTTTAAAATAATACAACTAAGCTCAAATGACAACAGGTGATAGCCAATACAGTGGTAGTCAATTCCCATCTATACCACGAGTCCCATTGAATTATCCCGTAGGTACATGGATAAAAGCAAAATCAATATTTTATTCAGAAAATTGGTCTCTGCAGTCACTTTTTTACGTCATTTTGTATATCAATAAATACAAAATACTTTAAGGCTAGCGTCCATCTGGCATTAACGGAAGCGTCTCAGTCCCATCAACTATTTGGACAACTCAATGTGTGATGTTAGATATTATTTAACCGTCGCTCTAACTAATAAAACTTAAGGAATGGATCGTGATAAGATAGTTTCTGACTATCCCTCCAGGAAACTGGCGTGATCACGCGTGGTTTCCGGCACCCATACCAAAAATAATAGTACCACTCCATCTCTTTCCCATGGATGTCGTAAAAGGCGACTAAGGGATAGGCTAATAAACTTGGGATTCTTCTTTTAGGCGATAGGCTAGCAACCAATCGCTATTTCAATCTCAATTCTATCATTAAGCCAAACAGCTAAACGTGGTCTATCAGTATTTTCAAGACCGTTGGCTCTGCCTACCCCGCAAGGGAAATAGACCTGATTGTATGTATGTATGTTACCATATGGTGTAGAAACACGTAGAATAGGTGGAAGGTGGGTCTCCTGCAACCTGGTCGACGCCATATTTGAGCGGGGACAACGCACCATTGGCTGGAAAAAAGAAATTAATTTAATTTTACGCTCAGTCATAGTACAGTCGGAGTCAAATAAATATGAATTGGTATGAACGTTATGTGATGTAGCATTGGTTATCATTAACAACGGGGTGTAGTTATGTACTTGAATTATACCAAATAATTAATGAATAGCTATTCTTCTACATACATTAAGAATAAAATTAATATGTAAATTTTCATATATACTTTGTGTTTACTATCTTTTGACTGCGACTTCGTCCTCGTTTTCTTTATCGTGATAAATGTAGCCTATCTTTGTAACGGATTGTTGCAGAATATGTGTTGAATGTTGAGGGGTATGGAGTGAAACTATAGACAGACCATAGACATAGATGGTTCGCAACCCACATTAATGCGCATTTTCACAACTCTGCTACACGTATGTACTGGCAAGACACATTTCCCTCGCACAGCTTTGGTGGAAAAGCAGCCTTAAGGAAAAACATATTCGAGTTCAAAGGTCAAAAAAAGTTTTGTCAGAAAATTACCTGAGACATAATTATCTATTTGTAGATTAGCTACAAAAACATTCAATACATTTTTACCTTATAGCCACCGTTTCTGAGATATAACGTTGCAAAAAGTTGCAAGAATCGCAATAGGCCGAGTACTACTTATTTAAGAGGCCTAGTTATATTAGAAGTAGTTAGTACTTAAAACAAAAAAAAAATACAATATAAACCTTCCTTAGTGACTTCAGTAGAAAATAATAGTTATTATTTAACTGGCTGGGGGAGTTCACGCGAATTTCATAAGAGAAATAGAGTAAAACTAAACTTACCAAGCTGTTGCACGCGGCTTTGTCTGACAAATGGAAATGTATTCGTTATTTTTTATATATATACCTGGAAGATTATCCCAGCCTATCAGTACAGTGCCTAATCGAAAGTTTGAAGTGGGCGCAATATATTGTGTTTGTATTTTGCGTCGTTTATATCTATAGTATAGATTACTATTATTTATTGAAATTCCAGCTAATATCTGCGTACGTACTATCGCTCTTATCACACTAGGGTCAAGTGTCTAATATAGAATATTCTATTTGTATTCTAGACAAATAGGACTACTGAACTATTGGAAAACGTAAAAGATTTTAGTGACATGGTAGACGTTTGTTTTTTATTTATTTAATGCATAAATAATGAAGATTCAGGGCAACCTATCTTTATAATTTATATTATGGCTGTTGCTAAAAATATACTAATCTCACTCGTCACCATACTGGCATTTTCCCAACTGCGTCAGGACATTTTAAAACTAGCAGAAAAAGTCTGCGTTGTGTTTATAAAAAGTTTAATTAATAAACACTCGTGAATACTAGTTCTATAAGAAAAAGTGATAGCTGAAATCTTGGTAACTAACTATCGCTAGAAGGCTGATTATGCAATCCTTATTAATAATATAAATGTGAAAATGTGTTTTTTTTTTTGTCTGTATTTCTCGTCAAAACCACATAACTGATCTCCATGTAATTTCGCATAAGTACTAAAGAGTGGTCGATGGAGAAAAACATAAGATACTATTAACGCTGGCGGACACGCGTGCCAAAGCTAGCCGAAATACTAGTATCAACACCAAAAAATTAAGCTCATTTGCAATTTTCACAAGTTTATTACAAAATGGACGGCACGTCTTCAAATTTATTTCTTCATAGCATCCTTGAAAGCCGACGCCGCCGCCGACAAAGCGCCCACGAATTTTTCACTCTTGATCGCTAAAGCTACAGTGAAGTCCTCCAATTTAGCGTTCTGTTCGGCCGCGAGTTTTCCCAAAGTTGCCTTGAAGTGTGCGAATTCAACGCTTCGTTTATTGGCCACCTCTTTCAATAGAGTTCTAGCTTTATCTTCAGTGGCTTTTGCTTCGTCGATTATTTTTGCTGAAAGTGGTAGAAATTTGAATGAAGAGAAGCTAACAGTGGTCTTAGAACTGAACACGCGGTAGACCGGATGGAGTTGAAAGAGGACCCTAGGTCTAGAAGCTTAATGGCAGAGGGTGCAACTGGGATGAGAGAGAGAACAGAGTATGGAGAACAAGACAGAATTGACAATCTCTTGCAAGATCGCAGTCTATAACTTCAGACGTCGGTTCATTAAATTACGTCTTACTAGAAATAAAGGGTAAACATTAGTTTAAAAAGTACAGAATACAGACAAAAGTGGGCGGGCATTCAAATGATGGCTGTGATAGCTTGCAGACGATGGGCCAACTGCCTTGTTCAAAATGTTCTAACTCATGTTCAAGGGTCATTTAGCTACGCCTCTGACTTACTGAAGTAACATTGTTTTGGGTTTAACATGTATACTTTGAAAACATTGATAGATCACTTAAGAAAAATGACAAGGTTGAAGATATATAGAAACACCAAGTTGACGAAGACCATATTCTGTCAGGTCTAAGGCTACTTACATTCTTTCATCCACTGAACCAAATGTTCGACATCGTTTTTCCCCTCTTTCTTGAGTTTGTCGAAAGCCTTCTCCATCACGCCTTTGTAGTTTACAATTTTTTTTGTAAAATTTTGTGTCATGTTACTTAATGAAGTCATTTTAAAAAAAAAAACTTGTATAATTGCTTTCTTTAAAAAAAATACAACGCATATAATTTATTTCACCAAAGTCGCAAAACATTAATTAGGTACACCAAATGACAATTAATGATTTAATGTCGTATTGTCGTCAACAATGACAAAACATCGTGAGGTTACAATGATCATAGAGACAAGAAAAAACTGAAAGGGGAGTGGATTTAAAGTGACATAATAAAATTAAAATACTCGTAAGTAAGTAGATACTTATAATAAAATCGTATCAACATTTCTGAAGATAACAATCTAATTTCTTTACCGTTTTATGTTCTTTCATCCCTACCCCACCAGCATAGAGGCTTGCACTTAATTTTGCTCACATAAAAACATCAAAATTACAACTCCCCATTAAGTCGCTGTATCATTGTAATATCTTTATTTTATGGGACTATGGCTGATTGATGTGGACGCAATTAAGCAAACCTCTTAATTGCATTGGCAATTATTGGTACTGTCCTTTGACAACGTACCCTTGTAATTACTGGATTGCTTTTATAGTTATAAGACTAGCTGTTGCACGCGACTTCGTTCGCAGAAGTTTGCTTTCACTGATAATTTTTTTAGTGAAGTTTTTTGAGTGAAACCCCCCTTTGTGAGTGAAACCAGTTTTAAAGTTGGACAAAGCCTCCGTTAGATAAAATCGGAATAATAGTTTTCGGCGTGATGCGAGTGCAAACATACAGACAGAAATTACAGTAATATCTTCCAAGGACAGACATCGGTCAGTTTATATTTTATTATATGAATGGATGGGGGCAGGTTTCTGGAATTGAAATGACGCCAGGAGATCTATTTTGGTATTGGTGATTCAATGAAAACTGACGGGGCAATTGAGGTTACTTAGGTATATAACAATATAATGTACTATATCTTCTTATTTCCTTACGGCATAGACAAAGCCCTGGGCTTCTAACTTGCTTTTCACAATACTTAAAAGACAAGTTTAGTTGGATAGTTTATTTTATAATTGACATTCTAAGTTAGTGACAGGTTGCTGGCATATGGCTTTATAATCATTTGAAGCTAAGTACTCATAAAAATTACTTTTCAATAGGAAATTATCTCAATTCTATCATTAAGCCAAACAGCTGAAGGTGGCCTTTCAGTCTTTTCAAGACTGTTGGCTCTGTCTACCCCGCAAGGGATATTGACGTGACTATACGTATAATATGGTACAATCGACAGTTGAAAAACTTGACCCGCCTTTGGATTTGAACTCTTCCTCCTGGCTTAAGTCCCGGTTGCATCCTCATCTCACTAAAGAGGAGCCCGGGGTATGCGTATGACCATGGACCCTGGATTGGTGAGTCAAGTTTTTATACGAAGCTACTCCCATCTGACCTCTGCTACCTTTGCAGGTAAACCTAACCTGTATTTGTAACTATGGTTTCATATCAAGTTGCCTGAATTTGCAGGATTCCTCGCGATGTTTTCCCTCACCGTAAGAGCATCTGTTAGTATTCAAACCAATATAATCTTTGCGGTGAACTGTACACGTTTAAAGGAACTCCTCTAAGATATTTAGATGATGCCTGAATATGTATGTACAACTTTTCTATTAAAGGATTGCACGAACATGTGTATTACGTCACCCCATTTACTGACTCTTAAAACAGAAGACAATGGTATGTTTTGCGCACTAAATTTGAGTAACGATTTGAACGTGCCCAAAATATTAACGTAAACGTATATATTAATACCTGGGTGACCGAGCGGTGCTTGGTAACGTTAGAAATACCATAAACAAAAAAGAACATTAAATACTTACCTAATCCCTTAATTACTTTTGTAAAAGGGAACTGTCTCTTATCGATATCCTAATTTATTTAAATAGATAAATTTCTAAAACCTTCGCTTTAGTGTTAGGGATAGAACTCGGGCACACCCTACATGAAATCCGATCGCTCGCCAACTGAGTCATCAGTGGATTGATCGTGTTGCCGAAATTATCGATTTCTTGCGGTCATTTAATGTGGGAATATGTTTTGGATGAAAATATGGGAAAAACTAATTTTCCTGGATGTGGCTTTCTCCTGGTTTTAAAATTTTCCTGAATGTGGGAATAGCTAAATCGTTTTTTACGACCGTATGTTTAAAATTTCAACGAAATCGCTAGAGCCGTTTTCGAGATCGCGAGTACAAATATAAGTAGGTAGTAGGTGTTGCATTTCCAATATCGGATCAGAAACTACTGCTGAGTTAGAAATTTTATCACCACTAGCGTTTAGCCACAACCTTGCCCTTGCGACTTTAGCGTCATCTACAAAAAGCAACGAATTTAGCGCCACCTACAAAAAGCAACAACTTCAGCGTTAAGTACCTACCATCAAAAAGCGATTAATTTAGCGCGGCCTACAAATGAATACAGGTTCTTTGTAAATCCCACGGGAACTATAGTTTTTACCGGGATGAAAAATACCCTATGGCCTTTTCCATACTCTTAATTATATTAGACAGTTTGCTTCCGTATGTGCGGTAAGGTATCTAATGCTTACTAAGAATATTACTGACTGACTTACCGACTCTACGATCGAGCTCATATATAGACTAACTAACTAACGCCAGAAGCATTATGTTGAAGCTTAGTACGAAGATGATGCTTATAAAGTAAGAATATTAAGAGATAAAAAATATTGACACGTACCTTCACCTTCAAAGGGTGATCATCCTTATTCATCACTGCTTCCTATTTCTGGTCTCTGAGTGTAACCTGTTCATTAAGGGATTAAACACAGATTTAAATACATTTTTTATGTCAGTGGGATTATTATATTTTAAAAATTAAAAGAAAAACATTAAGTCGGAAGTGCCAAAGCACATTTGATTATGAAGGTAAAGTATCTGTTAACATCAAATTAAAACCTGCATCTTAGACCAAAATACTTATGACATTATGGAGATAAATAAGTAGAATACATTATATCTAGATATAGATATACCTATAAAACAATTAGATTCGAAATTTTTTGGGCTTCAAACTAATGTTTCAAAAGCGCATCTTGTTTCTTCACAGCGCCAATATGAATGTATAATAAGTACCTATATGAACATTTTTCTTGCATAGTTTTTATTTGCAAATATGTCTGATAAAGTGGTCAAAATATTTACAAAAGATCATGAAATGGAAAGTTGACGAAAGGTTTATGGATCAAAGGTCTGTTTTCTTTTAAAAATAATGCTAACATAGGTACTAATGATTCCAAAATGAGGGTTAAATAAAGTTCCGTTTTGCGTGACCGTTCAATTGTGAAGAACTATTGAACCAGTTGGAAGAGATCCCACAAAAAAAGAACTCACTCAACACAAAGCCTTGTCCACTAATTCACAGATAATGCAATATTATTTCATGCCACTCGCAGCGCGGTCCGGGCGGCAATGATAACATTTAGCCGCCATTCCAATTATACCAAAAGCCGTATACAGCTATAATAAAGTAGCTATTGTTTGTTTGTTTGTCAAAGATGTTGGATCATCGAATGTTTAATTGCTATTACATGTTTTAAGTGAGGAAAACGGTAGTATAGGATAGTAGATTGGCACTATCTTTATAGTGTACGTTTTTGTTTCTGTAGGTTCTGTCATGAATATTGTTTAATGTATTTGTTTGAGGTTCCACACGAGGTCTATATCTATAAACTAGTATAATATCGTATAGCTACCATAGTGTATACGAGTAGAGGCTGTAGAGGTCTGCGTTAAACGATTCGTTATTTCAAATTTCCTCTTTTAGACCACGTGAGTGAAACGTGCTTAATTTTAAACTTGTGGTAGATGACACACGTTTATGCCTCGTGTGAAGGAAGCCATCGCTGAATAGATTCCACAGATGCCGTGTGGTTCCCGGTACCAATACAACAATAGAATAGGACCACTCCATCTCTTTCCCATGGATGTCGTAAAAGGCGACTAAGGGATAGGCTTACAAACTTGGGATTTTTTTTAGACGATGGGTAGCCACCTGTCACTATTTGAATTTCAATTCTATCATTAGGCCAAATAGCTGAACGTGGCCTTTCAGTCTTTTCAGGACTGTTGGCTCTGTCTACCCCGCAAGGGATATAGACGTGACCATATGTATGTTCCACAGATCTGTTTGCATGTCCTGGAAGCTCGTAGATTGACGTGGAGCTTTTCTTTATCCGGCATGTCGTACGTTGCCATAATGTACGGCAAGAAAAAAAGACGAACGACCATAAGGAAAAATATGGTGGAACCCGTATTTAGAGAGGTTCGTCATTTATACTGATTCTTTAGTATCGCCTTGCTTCTTACTTGGTTAACACACATACATACATATAGACACGTCTATATCCCTAAGACAGAGCTAATAGTCTTGAAATGATTGATCGGCCACGTTCAGCTATTTGGCTTAATGATAGAATTGATATTCAAAGGCAAGACAAATCAAAGACAGGTTAGTAGCCCATTGCCTAAAAAAAAATCCCAAGCCTATCCCTTAGTCGCCTTTACCACATCTATGGGAAAGAGATGGAGAGGTCCTATTCTTTTTTGTACTGGTGCCGGGAACCACACTGCACCCACTTGGTTTAATTTACAAAGAGTTTGGTTTACAACATTTCTAGCGTATATTTACAAACTAGAGGCCGCCCGCGACTTCGTCCGCATGGAAACCCTATCAATCCCGCGGGAACTCTGGGATAAAAAGTAGCCTATGTATTATTCTGGGTCTACAGCTACCTACATACCAAATTTCATGGTAATCGGTTCAGTAGTTTTTGCGTGAAAGAGTAACAAACATCCATACATCCATACAAACTTTCGCCTTTATAATAGTAGTAGGATTTAGTCATACTGCATAACCTATACCTATACTATATAAATAAATGTGAATGAAGCGAAAGTAGTATGCAGGGATCGTGGCAAGTGGAATGATGTAGTCTCTGCCTACCCCTAAAAAGGTCTGACTGATTAACATATGAACGCACAGTCATATTTATCCCGAAATTCAGGCGGAAACGGAAATTATTGGAAATACTGTTTTTTTTTCTTTATATATAAGTATTATTAAATGGTCACGTTATATAGCTTTGTAACCCGAAACCGCCGAGCTTGCATGAAGAGAGTTATGAATGTGGATGAAGCGAAGGAAGTATGCAGAGATCGTGGCAAGTTGAAAGAGGTAGTCTCTGCCTTCCCCTCCGGGAAAGAGGCGTGATTTTATGTATGTATGTATGTATTACAGAGCTTTGTATTCGAGACCTGCAGAACCATTCCTGAACTGGAGCAGTCCAGCATATGGCTGGGGGTCATGGAGTTGCGGTGCTGCGCTCCCACTAGACTCCTGGGTGAAGGGATCATTGACCTGGGATCTGTATGGGAATCATCAAGTAAGAAAAAATATCCAATGCTAGCTGTGCCCGCGACTTGGTCCGCGTGGTATAGTTATTTTGGGCATCATTGAAGTCCTCAAGGAAGAATAATTTTCCCCTTTTTCTTTTTACATATTCCATTATTCTTTGCTTGTGTTCAAACAAACAAACAAACTCTTCAGCTTTATAATATTAGTATAGATGGGGAAAATTACAGGTTAGACCTTTAGCAACTACAGGTTACTAGCCCATCGCCTAAAAAATTAGTCCCACTTTAAATGCGTTTTCCAAAACTGACTTTTACAATGACATGCTAATAAGTAGTTAATTGCTTGCTTATTCCTCCTGGCTTAAAAGTCCCGGTTGGAATCTCACCTCTGGAGAGGAGCCCGCGGTATGCGTTTAGGTAAGTAGTTTTTACGACAGCCCTATAAACTAAATGTTGTTTTACAGATCATCAGGTTAACCAGAAGTGGATTCAGTTAAGTTTACCATCCACGACGGAATCGGTCGGCTTTATAAAAGTTGGCGTTATAATAATATACAAAGGAGACGTCGAAACGTTGGAACTGGAATGTAAAATGTTAAAACAAAGTAATGAACAGTGAGTTAATTTTTCGTATGTACATAATTGCAGGAATATAAAAATACGTCTCTTTCACTTACGGGGTAGGCAAAGCCATTAATCTCAAAAAGGCTGGAAGGATTTAATTAGTATTTAACAGGTTGCTAGCCCATCGATTGTATAAGAACTTTTTCCTACTGGCTTCAGTCCTGGTTGCATCCTCAACGCCTTTTGAACACGATTCTAGATTGGGTAAGTAAGGTTTTAATATGAATCGATACTGACGTCTGACAACCTTTCCTTTCATAGAAAAACTGCAATTGATGAATATGCTTATTCTCTTAGTCGCCTTTTACGAGTCATAGTCTAAAAGAATAATACTAAGTTTTCCTCACTTACGAACAAGCATAAGAGCTACTATCTAGATTTCATGTAAGTATAAAAATAAATTTCAGCACTCCACAAATAGCCGCCATCTTGGAACAACAGAAGGCTCACTACCAATTCACTATTTACTCCGCATTTAGCCTCTGTGCCCCTGACAGACGAAACGCAAAACCCTTCAACACGTTCGTCAAAGTGACATATTGTGGGCTTGCGGTAAGTTCCCGAAGGATTTGCGATAAAGGACTAGCTTTTGCCAGCGTGATAAATACCTACAATTATGTTCTCTTCTGTACACCAAACTAGGTACCTACCTACCTATATTGATGCAAAATTTCATGAAGATCAGTTCAGATGTTTTACCGTGAAAGACGGACAAACAAACACACTTTGACATTTATAATATTAGTATGGATTCATTCAACATAAACTAAAAGAAGTAAAAGACATGATAATACCTTATTTATAACTACAATACATAATAACATGAAATTATTAATAGTATGGTAACCTAGGTTGATATAAAAGTTTTAAAACTTCGTTCATTCACTCACTGGCACTGGCTGGTAATGCCGTCACTTTACCCGGCAACTGATGTTTGTCAGTGTTACCAACTATCGATGCTAGCTCTAGCGCGTTTTTAGCTTTATCTAATAAGCAGGCGGCATGAATTAGCACTCCCTACCTTCAAAAAGCAACGAATGAAATTGAAGTTTTTACTCTTTAGTAAAACACATTTAAATCATTTACAATATAAAATAAAAGTTTCCCATCATAAAACTGACCAGTGAGCAATACGAAAGTTCCTTTGCTTAACTAAAAATAATAAAAAAAAGAAATACTTTATGTGACTATGAATACTCTTTCATATATGTACAATAAAGTATTTACAAACAAACAGACAAAAGCCTTGTTTTTTTTTTGTTATTTAGGTTATTGTACATAGCGCTTTGATTTAGCCCGTTTTCTTAATAGACAGTTGGCAGCACTCGTTGCAATCGCGCGCCACTTGATTTTATTCAGTACATAATCTATTAAGTTTGTTATTTTATTTTCGTCTTTTGGGTTGCAAGATGGATCCAAGAAAAATAAAACTTTTCATCGGCAAATTTGCCTTAATTATTCGAGCTCCAAAAGAACAGGGAACAACAACCTACGTGTATTTCGATTCTAGCTAAGATAATTGGTGTCTACCACTGAACATCGGAAGAATCTTAGGTACAGCAATCCTTGGGAGCAAATACGAAAGGGCAGGACCCTTTCCTTCATTGCGGTACAACACCACTCTCTCTTATCTAATTTTTAAAGAACCAACGATTTATTTTGGCATCAAGTTTGAAAGAATTTGAAAACTGATGTGATAAAATGGTTTGTGGCAAACTTGAGTTGGCTAAAAGTTTTAAATTTGTTTTTACAATATTTGTGATATATACAGAAATACTTTACATATTTTTTAATTTTTATATTTTCAGGGCAAAACAGCAGTAAGACATCATGACAACAACCCCGTCTACAATGAAGAGATTTCCATGGTGGAAATGTTTCCAAACACCAACTCAACGGTCTGTTTTGAAGTGTGCACTCATGATGGTGTCACCACTAAGATACTGGGATCTGCCCATTTGAATATGGGTTGGATTTCTCATGATGGAGAGAATGGTTAGTGAATTTCCAAGAAGGTAACTATATTATTACAAAATGTGAAATTAGGATTCCAATTGTTTTAACTAGCTAGTAACCTGTCATGATTTGACTCTCAATTCCATCATTAAGACATATAGCTGAATGTGGCCTTTCTGTCTTTTCAAGACTTGTCTCTGTTGACACCACAAGGGATAAAGATATGACTATATGTATTACTATGTATAAATGTGGAAGTTTGTAAGGATGTGTATTTGTTACTCTTTCACACAAAAACTATTGAATCCATTTTGGTGAAATTAAGTATACAGGTAGATATAATAATATAATAACAAACCAAACTGCTGGTGCTAAAGAGTTGAAATTTGACATAAGTTCCTAATGTGGTTTAAAAAAGATTGCCCTAAATTCCAGCTGGAATGAAAGCTTGCAGGGTTTTTTGTTTGGCATAGTTCATTTCTTTAGGCACATGAGTAAACTTCTGTCTTCTTTTCATTCAAAAATACATTCCATAATAAATATATAACCACATGAAGAAAAGAAAAAGCATAATGAATAAAAAGATGTCACAATGAATTAGTTTTCCTATTAACCATGGCATATTTTAGAATTATTAATTTTGATTAAAAGACATTTCAAGATTTCCAATAACTCAACTTGCTACAAATCCTATGTATTTATTTTGTTCCATCCAGTTCATTTACTGGCACTCTTGACCTGACCAATTTGTTTTTCTATATTTTCAGGTTTTTTGCCAACTTTTGGTCCATCTCTGTTGCACATGTATGGAACATTATGTTTACAACAAGCGGAAGGTCCGTACAATCGTGGAGCCATACTAGTATCCTTGAAAACTACAGTACCATATAACAAGCAAAAAGTGAGGGCAGTCAATGTGAAGCCAGTTTCACCTCTATTAATCGTAAGACTTTTTTTTGTTCTTAAATGATTTCCCTATGAGAAGTCAGAATTAATTGAGTGTGTGTAATCTTTTCAATATTTTTGTTCAAATTCAGAAACTATGAATCGCTCTTGTTTGTCTTAAGTTAATTGCTATCTCAAGATTTTCATCCTAGGAAATGTTTACCTCACAGGAATGAGAAAAATAAGGAAGACCCAGAGCCCACTCGGGTACCACTCATTATCTGATCATTATCTTCTTTTACATCCTTGACTCTCACAAATTGCGCCCAAACTGAACCTTATGTGCTAGAAATAAGGCTCAGTATGGTAGTGGCACTGCCGTGGTGATGGTAACCTTTTCAGAACTGAGTATCGAATGTTGTATCTGTACGCCTGCAAAGACTAGGTATATGGCATACCTACCCCGCGTAAAACGAAAAATCCCGTTCGATACCATTTGTAGACTGTTTGTTGGTTGACATGTCAGTAAATTAGTCAGTCAAATTGTTAAATCACATTATTTAACATTTATATTACATATTTGATTTCAGGATAAACTCTGGGTCTGGGAAGGCTTTTGCATCTACTGTCCTGTTTTAGACGTGTCTGTGATAGATTCTCAATTTGAAGGACAATGTGGTGTTTCAATTACTATTGGAGAAATGTTTAACAAGTATGGAGAAGAAAAAGATGATGAAGGAGGTTATCGAAATGTTTTACTTAGACTTATATCACGACACACAGTTGCTGACCAAAATGTAGAAACCTGAATAAAATGTGTGAAACGCTAGAAGGCACAGGTTCAAATCCTACCTTGACCATTTCACCAATGACTCTTTGCTGTGTTATGTACATTAGTATGGGTGCTAACTGATGCTTTTACAGCGAGAAAGGTATCGTGAAAAAACCTGCACATTAGGAATGTACTAATTTACATAATCATCATCCTGCCATTTGCGCAGAGGATTGCTTTCTTAGGTGTGGAAAGGTCTTTTGTGGTCAAGGTCAAACTTAATTGAATTCAGTCAAGTCATTCTCTCATGTCGGTGTACTGGATCTGTGTTATCAATTCCACAAATCTGCGTAAATCCTTTGCTACTAATCTAGCTTTGTACTTTATAATCTTACTAATACCTTACAGCATTGGATTACGTTCGTCTGGGTTACTATCTCGCTGGCCTCACTGTTGCTTTTTGATAGCCTAATTTTTGATTTTAAGGGTTCCTAAAAGGTATAAACTTGATGTTGGTACGGCACCCCTTGTACGCGAGGGGTTCCGTACCATCATCCGATTCGCACTTGGCCGGGCTTTCTTCTGACTGCTTATTTTTTGGTGCTATCCAGTGCAGGAGACGGTGGTATGGTTTACCACATTTACATCTCAGGGTCACGATGACGAAAAACAAGACGAGCAAACCTCATCAATCTCTTTGTAAAGCTCTTTTAAATCTCAGTCTCAGAGTAACGTATGAGACGGCTTTCTCAACAAAATCTGCATTTGGGCGTCTCCAACTGGCCTTTCCCTCATCAGATTTACGTTTGTCGTTTCAAATTGAATGAATGAATGACATGGTTATCAATTATATAGTTCTTTATGTTTTTATGCTCCTAGACATAAAAAACGTCGTATGCCATCACTGTCTTATTGGCTTCCTCGTACAAGAGTTCAGATAATTGTCCCAATGAGTGAGTCTTATCGCTCGAATATATAATCTGTCCAATTGCAGGCACGTGTCCGTCTTCGTCTATTTAATTCTTCGATTTCGCCGGTAACAAATCAACTTGAATTTTAGCTTGTGCACGTCCTGCTTTCATTTCTAAGACGGCTTTGGCTTGGGCCGCTTCGAGCTTTTTGGTTTTAACTTTAGTTTAGCGTCATTCTGGTCGTTTGGTTTTATTTTTGTAGTATCTACAGAAGAAAGTATCAAAATCAAACAAAATTATCCGCCCGTTTGAAAATGGATCTTAATAAAATACACAATCATTAAATATACAACTATGCTCAATTGATTTTGTGCTTTATTACATTACAGATAAATACCTTTTATAAATTACGTTCCATAATTTTTAATTGTATTTATCTGTAATGATATAAGAGAGAGAACTTTTTTGTTTCATTTTGCTGTCATTTGTGAATGTTGTATAAAGTTGATCAAATGAATTTACCAAAGGAGAAATCGCCCCAACATCCTGGCTCAGCTCTTTTTTGGGACGTGAGTGGCGTGGTTGTCGTTTGCGTGATGTAGGGGAATAACGGTGCAACTTTTTTTTTAGCCTTGTCTAGTTTCGGCTCTAGGACCAAGCCAAGACAATATAAGCTACGAAATGTAGACGAGTTTATAAAATTGAAAAAAACGAAGGTCAACTGAATTTAAATAAAAAGCAGTGTAGAATATAAAGATGAAGTAAAAATCGTAATTTTTTACGGATCTGTCAGTTCCTTTTTTTTAAATATGGACAAATCTAGGGCGAAATCTATGGCGCCAAACTAAAAAGGTTCGTCATGGCCGTAGTTTTCAACATTTCGATTTTTATGGTTCTCTCACTTAGTAAACGGAAGTGCTCACTATGCAGGATACCTAGTGAGACACTTAAAAGTCAAGAATTAGTCAGATTTTTAAAAGAAGCATAACCATGATCCAAGCTGGATAAGTCTCCCGTCGTATCCAACTTGGGTCATGGTTACAAATCCGTACGATGTCTTCTCCCACCTTTTTTATCTTCATTGGGGTTTCTTCAAATTAAACTTCACCTTAAAACTAATTTCCTTATCAGTTAGCATTCAAACTGAGGTACAGTAATACCAGTCGAGCCTCTCCGAGCGCTCCAATTGAACCTGTTTCTGTTATCGAAGAGGAAATCCTTTTTACGGACAACACGGGCCTTCACCCGGGAGAATGTGGGACTCCTGTCACCTAATGTACCAGCCTACCTACTAAAACTCCTCCGTGCGCCCTTCTTTCCATTTTGAGGGCATCATTGGATCGCTCCATTTGAAACTGCGAACTAAACTGTCCGCTATTGCACTTATATGAGCGAGATAGCAGGAGTCAGTTTAATGTACTGCAGGTACATTAAACTGACTCCTGCTATCTCGCAGGTTGATAGAAAGTAGGCTCACTAGAAGATTGTTATATTATTAAATTTTTATTCGGTTAAATTTGGCGGTGGGTTGCGCTATTCTACGCCGTCGAACACTGCTGAGGTATCTTATAAAATTTGTAGTACTGTAAATAACTAGGAAAGAGTCATAGGGACAGTTGCGCTTGCAATTTTTAAGACTACAACCAATGGAAATCCATTTTTTCTAAAAATATTAATAGTTTTTACAATCCAGAACTTTTTATAATCCAAATAACATTATTATTTTCATATATTTTTCAGAGTTCAATGCAATGCTGAATGAAATACGTAAGTGTAAACTAAATCTAATGCAATACCAGTATGACTACGAGGGTATACATGTCCTGGTAGCGATACTATGGGTACTTTTAAAACATATATTTACGCATGTACATGAAATTTACTAGATTATGCCCGCGGCTCCACCCGCGTGTTATGATTTTGAAACGGTCCGACATGCGTATAACGTTTTTCAAACTGTTAAGGTTATATAAAAGGCGCAGGTTATTTAAAAAAAATACCAAGCTTGCGATTGCGCCTTGTTTTTTTAAAACCCAAATCGGGTATCTGAGGAATCGGGCTTTTTATAAGACCATTTTTATTTTTTATTTTGTTGACTATTTAATCAATATCTACAAGTATTCTTGTGGCTCTACAAATGTAATCCATAGATCTTACTACATGGTTAAATAAATTTACGTATTATTCAAGAGTCTCTATTTAAGACGAAGCTCCAACCAACCAAGAGATATTTTAAGGCGAATAAATTTACTGATTCCATTTTTTTATTTACAACTATGGAATGCACAGGTTTGCAGGAAGGTTATCATTTTTCTTTTTTCATTCTCTCGAGGATTGATAAATTTGTTATTTTAGGAGCCCGCAGGCTAAATGTATTGGAGTGTGAACTATCTAAAACTGATTCATGTAAGAGCATAGACTTTTCCAAAGGATATCATGTGCTTCAATTGGCTGCTAGACTGCCTGATTTTCGATTTAGAATATACAGGAATAACATCGTGAGACGTATTGTGAATGGTCTGGTGAGATTTTATGCATTATCGTCTAAATGGTTTATAAAGAATACTTTTTATACCTTCTGGGCATCATTAACTTGGTTTACTAGCCATATTTATTTGGATGACTTAATGATGGAATTGGGATTCAGAGTCGTATAAACGTTTTTTTACAATCTGCGCAATGTCAGTTTCCAGTAGCTGCCACCACGACCAGCAGAGCCATAGATTTAACACACCAGAGATAATACGAGTAACGAAAACCCTTTTTCGAACCGATTTATTTTTATCTAAAGAACTACGTTGTATGAAAATTTATCCTTGAAGGACTCTTGACAGAAATTTTCGATTATGTTTATAGATATAAAAATATTTATAGGGTGCTGCCATGGAATTTGTGGAGGAACAAATTAACAATGATAAAAGCGTGTATAACGACTTGATCGACATATTAAGAAAGGCTGTCAATGAAGCAGATTCTGGCATGCTATATTTTTTGAAGTCAATCGATTCAGAAGAACCAATGGGCCAGAATACAGACTTTGATGATAAACTATTGGCCTTACAGATGCAAGAAATCGTAAGGCATTTAGGCAATGTGCATAGATCTTACCAGTGTACTGTAATGAAAAGTAAGGCAGTATTGCAGGCAGAGAATACATTTTCCTTAAAATGGTTCACTTTTAGCTAGCCTTTGCTGTCAGTTTATAATCACTCTTATTCGCTTTTCGCAATCCACTAGGTTATAATTTCACTTGAATATATTTTGTCCGCTGTTTCGCTTACGCATATTGTCGCTTTCCCACGAGAACAGTAAATTAATAATACCTAAAAATGACACACTAGTAGATATATAAAGGTTGCAATGTAGGGCAACTAAAATTTTACTGCTTTTGGTTCAGGGAAATCTACGGAATAAGCTGTCCGATCGGTCCTCGGATAACGTCTTATATTCAATCAAAAGTAATTCAGTTTTGACTAAGAAGTATGTTAAAATGGCCGTGGAGGAGGTAAAGAAAATTGTGGATAGATTAACAGCTTTGGTAAATAAGGTATGGTCCCATCGCTCCCAAGTTTTAAGCCTTTCTTCTTTGATTTTTACAATATGAACGGAAGCTTTTCTTCCTGTACAGATTTTTAAAGTCAATCAAGTCTATTCAAGCTGGCGTACACTATGTTTTTTCTTAGTTAACACATTTATCTAATGATTTAATCAAAATATCCGCAGAATCCCCATGGTTGGCCCGATATTATAGTCTGGGTTTGCATTGGTGGAGTGAGAGTTGCATATCATCGAATATCGCCAGGAGACATTTTGTTTTCATCAGATTATGAACAAAATGGCCGATTGACGGGTAGCATGCAAACGTTATACTTGAAGGTATTGATTTGATATTTTTCGTCTTTCCCTCCCATAACATCTTATGAATCATTCTAAAAATGTGGCGTTATGAATTCCTTGGGGTCAGCGTTACCCGAGTCGTACGGTAATAGGTACTGAACTAATGAAGTCACAATAACTCTACCCTTTACAATCGTATTTCAGCCTTTTAAGTGTGCTAAACATCAGAACTCTGCCGCTTGTTATTGCATAATAGCTAAAATTGAACTGCAATTTTGGATGGGTTTATACATACAGTACTTGGCTTTCGAAGACTCTTTACCACCGGGTTATAAAATTAAACTAAAAGGGTACAATATTTTTCTGAAGGCCAATCCTATGGTGTGTACTTTTTTATTTATGGTTTTTATTAATATTAAAGTAGCTATACCGTCGACAATAGAGTCTCGAACCAGTATTTTTAAATAATTTTTGGTATTTTCGGTTCTTACTATTCGCCCTTCACGAAAACGAAATAAAATGTCCAACAACGATTTTTAAAAATCGGGCCGAGGAATAAGAGTTTTGTTGATACTTTTACCCCTAGCGGCTGCGTCGAGCAACATGTTAATTACGTTTTTGAGGATGGTAAACACCAAACTGTTGTAAGTAAAACTTGAGTCTTACTCGAATCTACGTCTTGACTCTTAAAATGTTGTGAAAAGGTGGACTGTACTAATGAAATGAAATAAAATCGGTAAATATTATGAAATGATATATAATGACTCAAAAGCAGTCGAATGGGTATTTAAAAATACCCATTTGGATGCTTTTTAAGCCATAATGAAAAAGAAACAATTCAAAATATATAAACAGGTTGTACACATAAGTGTATATATTTATAACAAATTTCAAAGATATGAATGCTGGAGTTTCACATGTTTTGGGGTCCTGCCCGAGACCATACTCTCTAGCAGAACCCGTTTATTTACCATTATTTATTGATGTATGATGTATGTATGTATAAAAGATTTTTCAGTTCATCTTTAATTTCTTGTCATCGCCTAGTAGAAAACCCGGTAAATAATGGTTAATACTTATTTAATTTCTTCTGATTTAAGATGAAAGCAATTCTTTCTTAATGAGAAGCAAAGAGAAGCAATGTGTAGACAAACATTCGTGCTTAATATTCTGGGTAACCGGTCCATCTGATGGACACCGAAAAAGTATATCTATGAAGCGATAGCGTTAAGGCTAACTTTATAGAATGTGAAGCGCAGTCAGACGAAGAGTAGACGGAAAAGGATAGTAGCTAAATATGGAAGAAATAAATTAGTATTCAAGCGTAGATGAACGAACGGAAAACACAAAATCTTCTCTCTTGTCAAAAAGACATTTCAAAATTACTCGTTCGCCGTATCTATGGCGGACTATATACATAAAAATGGAATGATTGTCCGTTTTATTTTATTTATCTATACATTTATATTATTAAGTACAATCAAAATGTGATCCTAAATCACTACATTTATATTTGACAATATATTTTGTTTCAGATTTTGGAGTGCCGCGTATTTATATACAGTGCAAAGCTGAGAGTTGGTGATACAAACCCCAAAACTAATGTTTTTGCTAGGGTACACATATTAGATAACGTTTGTGAGACATTAGTAAGTACAGAGATTTTCAAGACTAGTTTTTTGGTCGTACCTCTACGCCCCTTATAATTTTCGGCAGTCCTTTCTTATTTCCTAATTCTGTCAGTTCGTTTTCATGGTCAAAATGTCTAGTCAATCTCTTCAACGAACAGTTCCTCCTTGTTGTTGTCAATAAGTTGTCTGCAACATACAACGCGCAAGAACTAAAAATTCCGTTAATTCCTTTCTTCAAATTTTCTCCAGTCAAAAACTTTGAGTGACGTTTTTTTTTATTGCTACAGCGGTACCTAAGTCTTTTTTCCTCCTTTCTGCACAGCATTTTTTTAATATCATTATTAGTAGTGGGTTTTAACTTTGAGAGGGTTTTTGGATTGGAGATTTTGGGAGGCAATCTTATTTTTTAAATTTTTTCGTAAGTTGCTCTTGTGAGTCGAAATTATTAAAATTTGCACAGGTTTGATTATTGTTGCTGTGTTTTTTAGTTGGCATAAGAGGGTTGGAAGGTGCAGGTCTTGTTTAAAGATGTGATATTACATATGACAGGAAAGGGCAAAGGGTATGCTGAGATTCAGCATAAGAACGTCAATAAATGTCATGATAATCATCACAATATCTATTGACTTGAAGCCTTTGCCGAAGTCTTCTTTGGAGACCAAACAAATTATAAAAAATGTTAAGAGCTCTACAATTTTCGATTTTATTTTTCAGGGTTAGGATACTTTAACCCTGAATATTTGTTGAACATCTGTTGTTTATGTATAATTCTAATCTTTATAATTATTGTAGTGTCCCGAGTTTTTCCTAGGTACGATAGGGGAACTGAGGCTTCTTCGCTCGGGTATAAGAGTATAGGTAGAATTGGCTTGAATTGGCACTTAAAAAGTCACTGAAAACGTCTAATGTATCCTTAATTTTTAAACCGTATGTGCACTTACACAATTTTTATGTTTTTTTATTAGTATCATTTGAAATCTTCTCTACTAACTTGGAACCAAGTTCTTAAGGTACGCTTGGAAACCTATACGACACAAAATAAAGTATCGATCAGCCCTCCTGAACTCACTGTGGATGTTGTTGAGAGTTCTACACAGGTATTGGAATTTATTGATTTCTTGTTTGTATTGAGACTGTTAGAATGAATATAGAAAATAGATAGAAACCACTTCCTCACAATGTTTTTAGTGTCGTGTAACTGGACTACCTACAGAGCAGAGCATATTAAGATATTACGAGTACCTACGGCAATTAACTTAGTAAAGGCAACTAATGCTCAGTAACCTTTCAGGGGAAAGAATGTTTAGTTGGCAGAGTGAACATACGACCGACAGTTGATGACCGACAGTCCTATGAATACGCTCCAAAGCTACGAATCTTTGAACTCTACCTTTGTACTGAGCATGTAGGCGAAATACTTATGTCTGCGCAACTGTTGCAGGTTGTGCAAATGTCATCCTAAAATATGTATATATTAAAACGTCTCAGCTTAACACATGCACTGCCACCAAACACAATGATACCAAAATAATTATGTTGTGTTAGCTTTATATCCAATATTTTTACCAATATTATAGTTAAGTTTTAATAGTCGCGCCCATTTCATGCATATTCTTCTGCGTATTATAAGGACCTCAATTCAAACCAATTAAAATTATAAGACAAAGGACTATCTGAATTTCGACAGGTTCTCAATTTAAAAAAAATACACTATTTGCCACAATGTCTATCGACATTTTAAGTTCTAAGTATTCTATAATATTCTTTTGATATTAAACTCGGAAAATACAATTAATAAATGGGACGATTTAGGTGTCTTTATATTGCCACCCAAATCAGCATGTAGTATTGATATAGGTAGTAATTGAACAAAAAGTTTTGAAGAGCTTTAATATGGAATTTCAACTGACAGGTTCCAGAAAAGCTGTTAAAAACTACTTCCTACACTACTTCTGCAGAGATACGTGAATATGCTAATTTAAATAGAGACTCAAAAATTTGTTCTAACCTCAATGAAGTTGAAGCCTTACCTCAGAGCTTGTTGCCTCATACGAAATCATACAAGTACTTATTTATTGACATGCTACTTTTAATTCATACATTATATTAACTGCCTTGTAATTTACAGTTAATAATTAGTTTACACTCCTAAACTTTTCATTTCAGGATCGATATAAAATGGTGGGGATTAAGAGACCTCTCCGTAACAAAGAAACCATGTGTAATTTTAGAAATAAACAATTTAACAGTCAAGTCAAACGTATTAGATAAAAAAGAAAATTGCAATTTTCCACATGAACAATCTTCCTATAATTTTGAGGCACCGCTTTCAGAATCCTATTGCCCACCTTTAAGTTTTCGACTTTATGACTGTAGTACCTTTGGACGTACGGTGTTTCTTGGAGCAAATGTTGTTAAGAATCCTAGCAAATTTCTGGTAAAGTGTATTTCTGTGACGGAAAGAGAGCGTCAGCTCAAGGGCAAGAGAATAAAGACTTCGACATTTCATCAAGGTTTTTATTATCTCGTTCCGAATATAGAGATTGAAATGTCCATTTTCAGGAAAACTGCGCACAAAAACCAGTTTAAAAATGTTGATGTTTAATTTTCAGCTCACGTAGCATATTTGATGAAAAAATCGCAACGTAGCGAATGTATCGCAGATGCCACTAAAAATGAGAATGATTTAAAAATATCAAAATGGAGAAAATTTATCAATAAAAAAAAACAAGTTAATGAAAACGAATATATGATTTTACCTATGTTTGATATTGAAAATAAGACACATGAAAACGCTTCAGCCCTAAAAGATTGGTGGCAAAGATATTTTTGTTCAAAGGTTTATAATTGATTTGTTCCGTCTTGGCCCGGCCACAATCGCTTTTGTTATCAATAATCAAACAAAAATGTTGTTCTTCAAGTGCTCTTACTGTACGTACGAGTAAGAAAAAATAAGGATGAAACATTATTTACTTTACAAACTGGCCATTACTTTACTGTTTGATGATACTAATCCTATCATCTTGTTACTTTATTCAAGTCATGCCTTCTGTTACGTATTCTACTGTGCGGAGCAAAATCTCTGACATAGTCTTTAACGTCATATTTTGCTGAATAATATAGTTGAAATATAAGGAGATACCTTGATAGCGAAAGCGTGCCGTGCCGGGACGGAGAACATATTCCTTTTTTTTAATGACGTAAAAGTCATGATACCGTTTTTCCCTACCTTCTCATTCCCTAATCTAATCCAACGACTTTTCTGTTCATTAGAATTAAAAAAAGATGTAATGATTGAAAGGTATCATGTCTACCTCAGACATGTACCAATTACGTGCTGACTTATATGGGTTGAGTTCCCCTAACTAGTTGGTCAGACGAAAGTCGCTTCGTATTAAAACCTCCTGTCTTACCAAATCCAGGGTTATGGTCGAAGGCGCTACCTGGACTCCTCTCTAGAGAAGTGAGAATGTAATCGCGACTAACGCCAGGAGGAAAAATACTTTTTTCTTTTAAACACTTCTTTTTTTTTTGCAGAATCGTTTAAATGATGACGATTTCAGTGAAGATAATATAGTTGTTAGTATATTTTTAGATCCAGGTGGAAGTGAAAGTGATGAAAGAAGTATGAAGGTTAAATAAGTTAATGTTGTAAGAAAAAAGATGGAGGTCGACGACAGCATTTAATAATATACCTAAAGAACATTTCGGGGCATTCTGTTGAGTATTGGCTGAGATGTTTCACTTCACATTGAGACACCTATTACCTAGTAGCCCACGTTACTTCTCCTGTATGCTGATGATATTGCGCTGGAGATGATATATTTTAAATTGAATATTTAAAATATCAAATCTGCTTAAAATAGTAAAATAATCTGTTTTAGTATATTTTGTGGCAAGTAAGGTACTTGCAACATTATTACTCCCTTTTTATTTACTTTAGTTTATCCATACTCAAAATTGTAGGGTTAGTAACTAATTATAATCAATCAATTTTCTAAATTATTTATAAATTTCATGTTATGAATGATAAATTTCACTTTCTACCTTTTTAAAGACTATCCTGCCGTAACGCTTAAAAGAATACTTCCCTCTCGCTCTTTACACGAGTTAATAACGAAAGTTCTTTTTTAGATTTATACATCAGAACTAGAAAATCAACCACAGTTTACAAAGTTTAAGGATTGGTGCTTCAATATTAAATTCTACAACAAAGAAAAAAAGCCGGCCCGTGGGAAAGATGACCAGCGTTATTGTGGATCGTTGAAAATTGGCATAGCTATTTACGATTGGCCGCCACCTGAAGACTCTGTTGTCGTCAGTACAAGTGGTGTTGATTTGAAAAAAGGGTAAAAAAAAATTATCCCTGATTTTAAGCCAATCATTCCAAATCCAAAAGTTTATCAAAAACCAATCGTACCAAATACAAAAGTTTATCAATTTTCTAATTTCCTTTGTTGCCAAGTTCTGCGTCAAACAACGTTTTCACCACAGCCACTATTATGTTTACCTGTATAATCATCTTAGGAAATCATATTTTCATTATGTTAGATTTTTAATGAACTACAAACTCATGAGTTATTTGCGGTTGATATCGTTTTGATATTTAATTAAAAGAGGAGACTGATTAATTGACATATCGACGCACAGCCCAAACCGCTGGGTATAACAGCTTGATATTTGAAATTTGTCATGTAGGTTCCTTATGTAGTATAGGGATGTTTGTGGTACTAAGATATGTTTTCCCAAAATTCCCGCGGAACTGAAATCATTATTATTTTTATCATCAACGAGGTTTTTCGTTTTGCGCGATCAAAACATCGGCCTCACTGTTAAATGCTATTTTTGCATACTAGAGTAAATAATTGTAATGAAATAATGATGGATTGTTAATTTATATCTTTTTCACTTATTGGCCATGAAATATTTAAGGTATTTCGCTGATTATCCTTCCAATGGTCCTGCCAAATTCTTAGTTCGAGTGTATGTACTAAAGATTTTAGATGTCGCATCTAAAGATAACTCGGAAGATCAAGATCCGTCAATTGTAATATCTTTAGGAAAAAAGCGATATAAGGATCACCAACGGAACTCACAATCTTCGGATAAGTCCATGTTTGGAGAGTGAGTCTGAATTTTCTGATTTTTAGTTTTGTGAATCATCGTTTCAAATGAATGTAGGTATAAAGTCATTTTATTAACGGTCAATTTTTATATTAACGTTTTTAAAATATAGCTTGATCGCTTGGACAGATGTGATTTCATATTTTATGGTACATCTTTTTTGCAAACGTGCGTAAAAGGTCATTCCATCCTGTGTCTCAGAGATCAAGTTATGATATTGTTGATGTAGTCAAAGGTATAAAAGTACCAACTCATTGTCACATTTAAACATTGACGACGCTGACGGTGGTGACAACGGATCATTGTAACATGATCTGAAACGTTTTATACCTGTATTATTTATAAAAAATAAAAATGTTGACTAAAAGTAGTATTTAGTGGATTAATTAATAAATATCTATATGTATATATTTGGCTTATTAATTGGTCCACTCATTCAGAAATTAAGCTTATTGTTATGAATCTGCTTGAAGGGATCTGTCACCCTCTATAAATGACAGTAATTTTTCTCAGTAAGAGTAAGTTACTCAGTCGTCTCTAATTTTAATCCAAAACAACTTTTTCCAGAATGTATGAATTGCGTTGTACAATACCAGAAGAATATCTGCTGTCTTTATCCTTATATGATTCTGAAGGTGGCTCATCTGAGGAATTGATTGGCCAAACAAGTATTGATTTGGAAGACCGCATTTATACTAAACACAATGCCTGTGTTGGATTATCCCGAAAATATGATTTGTTAGTTTCTTCTTTTGGACTTAATAAAATATGGGCATTTCGGTTACGTAGGGGTGTTATATTTGAAGGTTTCCAAAAGTAGGTCGTTCTTTGAAGTTATTTGAAATTAAGCTAATTGCGATGTTTATAGTTTCTGCATCGGATGTATCAATTTCCAAAATAAAACCATTCGAGTTTAATATGACAACCATACATTTGGGCTTTTAAATAATAAATAAATAAATAAATCACTGATAATGAATAATATTTACAATTTAATTGGTATATTAAGTGAATATACATACATATAGTCAGTCAGTAAAGGCCACGTTCAGAGATGTATGGTTTACCTTTTTATTATATGTAATAATGTATTGATTATTCTCATGAAAGCAAAGTATCACCGCGATGTCTTATATTGTTTAAAGTTCTGTTATACTGTTTTTCTTCGAAATGTCAAGAACAAATATTATTTATTTTAGGTGTTTGTGTTAAAATTTTCTATGCCAATTTTATTAAGACATTTCTGTTTTTATAGGTACATGTCGAAAATGTAAAATAAAAAAAAATCCTTTATTATAATAAACTAACATGTGTTTGAAAACCTTAATTTTATAGACTAATTATAAGTCGCCAAATGCCAAAAGCGTCACACAATCGAAACGAAAGCGTACGAATGATTTCTAAAAGTATACTTATTTCAGGATTGGTCCTGCAAAATGGCGCGACCGTCGGAAACCATCGGCTATTCTTGAAGAAATATGTTGCTTGAATCACCTTCCGCCACCGTCATATCCAGATGTAGCTACAGTTGTCGTTAATGGCGTAGAATACAGGAATCATAATAACACAAGTCAGCATATTATTAATCGCGCATCCTTATTCCAATAATAAGAAAATCTGTTTATCGAAAACATTTAAATTAAGGAGTCGGTTCATACATATCATATATACCAAACTAATAATTTTGTGTTACCGAAACTTATCCTACAATTTTAATATACTCACTACTAAATAACGAAGAAATAGCGCATTTAATTTCTCTCTATTTTTTTACTCTCAAATGCTACAAAATCATACCAAGCCATTATGAATATTCAACCATGATGTTATGACTTGGCTCATCAAACCAAACATTAAGATTGAGGTGCAACCTTTATGTTGACACAAATTGATAATTTGGACTAACCAGCAAAAAAGTTGCCTTTTTACTGTTACAGATTCGGAAGATAGCATATGGTCGTTGGATAAAAAAGAAAATATTTGCTTGAGCATATTACATCAGTGGCATACTCTTCCATTGTGTGGCTATCACTTGGTTCCAGAACATGTTGAAACTCGCACTTTGTATCGTCCTGATAAACCAGGATTAAGCCAAGTGGGTTTCTTTTTGGTTTACCACAAATTCTATTATGGGACACTTCAATAATTGTCATATCTTTTGGTTTCACAATATTAATTGACGTCAATTAAATTACTTAAAACTGAGTTTACTGCCGCTTCCAAATCGTCAGTGCAGAAGAAGCGGTAACAAACTGCACTGCAGCATTTTATTCAACAACTATCCTAACTTTAAATAATAAAAAACAAAACAACTCCTTACAAATTTTATTTGTAGGAGTTGTTATGTAATTAAAGACCTACATGAATTCTATCATCGTTGTCACTAACAATGCAACCTATGACTTAAAAAATCCCACTCAATTAAAACACGGAAGTAATGTTTATGACGGAACTAGTAGAGGCTATTTACACTCCTGTTTATCAACATACATACATACATAAAGTAACGCATTTTTCCCTGTTTATCTATTTTATCAACTGTAATGATAAAAAATATAGATACATAACATTGATTCCGAATTTTCTTCATCTACCGACACTTCTGTCTGTCTACTAAATCCCACCTCGGTCATGCACCAATGACTCTTTTCTAATGTAATCTAAATTATATACATTAGTTTGAATACTAACCAATGCCCTAACGGTGAGGGAAATTATCTTGAGGAGCAAAACAGTGATCGATCCAACACTAGATAGGTTTCTCTGTAAAGTTTGCGGAGGTCAGACTGAAGTCGCTTTGTGTAAAACTCTGACTAAAGCCAGGAAGAAGAAGAATACTATTTATTTATAAATATTTCCTGTAGTAGTACTATGGAACTTTTTTTAAACTTAATTTATTTATCTTTAGGGTAAACTATTGATGTGGATCGACATATTTCCATTGAATTCCAAAGGCATTCCGCCACCCGTCGATATAACACCTCCCAAAGTTGAAGAATACGAACTTAGAATAGTTCTTTGGGATCTATACGGCTTAAATATAAGAAATTTAATGACGAAGAAGAGTGTAGATGTTTTTATAAGAGGGTACGTAAATTTTCTGAAAACTAACAAAACACAAAGATTTTACCGTTGGACATATTATTTGATAATAATATAATAACATAATCTTTATGTTATAAATATATTTTTGAGTGACGGTTGTTTCTGACATCAGAATGGCCGGTTATTAACAAATAGACAAAAGGCGGCTTTTCGTACCGCAAACTCTTCCAGACAACCAGTTTGTAAGGAAGTAACAAGTTTAATCTACACCTCGAATCAAAATCTCAAATTAGTTTTTCTTTTCTTTTAAGGTTCATAGGTTGTAGTGATCAAGCTCAAACCACCGACGTATGTTACGGAATAACAGATAAAGCGAGTTTCAATTGGCGAATGATATTTCACATTTGCTACCAACATTCCGAAAGCATGGTAATAATTATTAATGTATTATGATGTACGCTAACGTTATTTTTAGTTTTGCAACGAGATACATATTTACGTATAATGATCACGCCTCTTTACCGGAAAGGTAGGCTCTTTGCATGTCTGCACCTTTTTACTTGCCACGATCTCTGATACTGGTGGTTTTTCTTTTCAGTTAATAGTAAAAAACAGAGGACCTTTTACTGAGTATGAGGAAAAGATACCGCCTAATTTTGTTCTTCAAATAATTGATAACACTTCAGAACAGATTATAGGTTATCTACCTATTTTTTATTTATCTATTCATACAATTTCAATCTTTTTTCATCTAGCTTATTTTGTCCGCTTTAAATTTTTCAGCATCGTTAACACTTAGTTTAACAGATTTTCCACGCGGCGTGAAGCTTCCACAAAATTGTTCTTTGAATTTTGATGAACATCGAAAAATTAATTTATTTTTAACGAGATCTGTAAGGGCTTGGTGGCCTTTAGAGGGCGCAGACAATTGCGGGAAAGACGTATTGATGGTAAGATTTGTTTATATTTACAAAAAATCCTTTTTTTTTTCACTAGCTCTATAAAATTAAAAAAAGAATAAAACAGATTCTTGAGTCCAATCAGTTGATTTTGTACTGGAAACAAAAATGAGTCGTTGTGAACTAAAGTTTTTTTATATTCAGGGTGCGATAGATTTGGAAATGACGTTGCTACCCAAAGAGCAAGCTGATCTGGTGCCTGTGGGCTTAGGACGTGGTCCTCCTTCGCCGCTGCCTGATCCACAGTAAGTTGAGAAGCACATCCTCTTTAGTTAAGTTTCTTAAGCATTATAGCATACATATAATAATTGGACGTAGAGAAAATTGTCCTTACGTTACATACATATAACACGTCTTTATCAATGTATAAATAGATTTTTTCGTTTTCAGCGAATCCAGTGCTACTTGTTTTCTCTGCTATTATTTCAGCGGAAGAGAAGCAAATAATGAAGACCATTTGTGTGGCAAAAGTTCTTTCATTCGACGTCACAGTTTTATGATTTCTCTAACCGTTTTCGCAATAATCGTGGCTATCTACTTCATTTTGTGCGTTGACACTTCCATAGTACAAGAATATTTACAGTAAGTATAAATATTTTTTTACAGACAATCGTTTTGAATTTCACAATATATTTACATTTTTAAACTAGGTAGGTATAGTTAATTCTTCATTTTCCTTCACTTCTATTTTGTGGTTATGTCTGTAGACTTCTTCTTTCTTTACGTTCACAGTATTATGGCTTAGTGATGGAATTGAGACTCAAACAGTAACAAGTTGCTAGCCCATAAGACTCCCAAGTTTATTAGCCTTTCCGTTAGTCGTCTTTAACGACATCCACGGATAAAATATGTCAAAATAAAAATAGTATCTTAAAAAAATACAAAATTTTTTTCATGATTATGTATGACTTTATTTTTCTTATTTCTAGAAACATCGGAATTCTCGGTGGTGATATTTCTGAAGAGCCAATGCAGGAGGCAAATCAGTTGGCTAATAGTTGAACTTATAACCAAGAATAAATTTAGAAATAATCGTAAAAAAACCTAAAAACGTATATTCTTTTTACGGCTATGATTGTTACTTCACTAACTTAATGGTTGTTGAAATAAAAAATAATAATATGTAGTTGTTTTATATTAACCAAGCTATTATAAAATAACTACACTATCTTAATTTTTTTCCCCCAATAGTATCCATTAGGAGAACCGTATTTAAAAAATAAGACCTTTTATTTACATTCTGAATGTATTCAGGAAATAAATTAATTAATAAATCATTCGTGAAAAGAAAAGTAAAATCCAGTGAACAGATTAAAAATAAATATTAACGTGGTAATACAAAATCTAAACTTAAACTTAAAACAAAAAGATTATAACAATCTGAAATTTAATTGCAATGCTGATTCTCTGAGCCAGATAATTTTCACGGTCACGCTAAATAGAGCTAACAGTCCTGAAAAGGCTGATAAGACACATTTAGCTATTTGGCTTAATGATTGAATTGAAATTCAAATAGTGACAGGTTGCTAGCCCACCGCCTTTAATAAGAATCGCAGTTTATACGATTATCCCTTAGACGCCTTATTTGTATATTTAATTTATAATAAAAACCATGACGTGTCTATTTTTAGTTGAGTCTATCTTTTCAATTTTTTCCCATCACTTGCGCCATCTCTAAGAAAACTCGGGCATTATTTCCTGAGTGGCTATAAACGTAGTGGTCACGAGTGTTGTTGATAGATGGCATTAAAGTCTAATGATATCAATGTGTGCTTTCGTGTCTTAATTTCATTTAGCGCATGTAAGTCCCTTAATACACGAGTATGTGTGCGGTTACAAATCAGCCCAAGCAAATTGTTCATGTGTGTCAGAATCACGAGTGTACCTCAAGGATTTAAATATATGTTTTGGATTTAAAACGTACTGGATGTGTACCTCAGTGTACCTATCATAAAAATCTGCGTACCTCCTTCTTTGTAAAGATTTTAAACAAAATAGGTACACCCGCCATCCTGACGTCAGACCGCGAGTGTACTTCTATTTAGCATATGTTTTTTTTTCTTTGACGTTGTTTTTAGGGTTCTGTACCCAAAGGGTAAAACGGGACCCTATTACTAAGTCTATATTGTCAGTCTGTATTTCGGGTCCTAAAACAAATAATGTAAAGAGTATTGGCCACTAAAGATCACATTGTTTCCGAGGCAAGCGATGGGAGTGTTATGACGATCTTCGTAATAATGTAACAAAAAGCTAAATGTATGATTGCAGATGTGTCATGTATGGATTGAAATATTTTTTTGTAATATACATAAAAATATATTGTGTGATTTAGGAATGTTACAATTCTGTACCTATACATAATAATGTATAATCACATACAGACAGCCACTCGAGTGATCCTATAAGGGTTCCGTTATTTTTTTCATTTTTAAGTCTTAAAATCTGTCTAGATTAATTTTTAATCTGAAAACACTGGCATACATCGTAATCCTAAGTCTTTCATAATTCTAAATACAAACGGAAAATACTTATGTTATAATAACAGGTGTCATTAATATTTAATTTATTTTTAGTTATTAATACTGTAGTTATTTTTATAACATAATAACATAAAAACGACATCAAAGCAAAACAAAACTTTTTTCTTCATTTTCTCGGCACCCTCAATATTTTTATTTATTTAATGTCGTCTTGTCTTAGTTTCGATTGGCCTTTTTTTCATTAGTCTGTCCGTCAGTTTTGGTCATCTAAAATGTCATGTCAAAGAGTCTGTTTGTCCATGGAGGCTGAACGGCCGCTACAGTATGCAAATATATTTTATAGATTCGACACTATATTACTCATCTCCATCTTCATCATCTCCATGTTCCCGAAACGTCTTTGAAAGTTATCCATATATTGTTGGCAACAGGCGTGATGTTATACTTAGTGTCAGTAAACTCACTATTTTGCGGGAAACGTCGACGACGATAAGATCCCTCTTATTCCTTTCTCACTTGGGATGGTTTTAAGAACTGGTGCTTTCGGATACCTTATTGTTAAGTACATTTGCCGTTAATAATGCAACTTGAACTAGTATTCCGAGCATTATATACCCAAGTTTCTGTTTTTATTATTCTTCGGGAAAATGACAGTGTACCAGTATAAAATGTATCTAAGATGTCACCCCGGTATGTTAGGTACCTTCGTACTCAATTTCAAGTTAATACCTAAATATCTGTTTTTGGATTAAGTATCCTTAGGGAACATGACAGTATACCGAGATAAAATGTTTCCATGTATGGTACCTTCATGCCGAAATTCAATTAAATCGTTTCAGTGGATTTTGTGTGTCGGAAGAATTGTTGAAAGTTTAAGAATATAATAGGTACTGAGGGAGAAAAAAGGAGAACTGAACAGGAAAGAATCAAATGTATAGCACTGCACTATATTTAAGGAAAACTAAGAAGTATATGCATATGTAGGTATACCAGCTGGCTTTGCCTGTAAATATTTAAAAAAACTACTATAATAAAATGAAGTAGGTTGCCTACATGTGCGTTCATACAGACAGACAGAAAAGAAAATAACTGCAGATTCGTCATCCGTAACGGAAAATAAAACATTTCTTTTTTGTTCTTTACTTTAATTATTAAAATATATTATAACATAGACATTAAACCTCGTACATCTTGTACTTCATAATCGTATGTCTATCAGTTAAACTTGTTGAACATTCAAAGTCCGCTGTGACATTAGAGCGTTAACACGCATGCCTACACAAAAGGGTAAGTTAGACTAAGAGCTAGCCCAAATTATATTAAGTCGGAATTGTACACACGTTTGTCGCTTATGATTTTGACACTTTTAAAACATGCTTTTCAAAATAATGTGTATAAATATATGTCGAACAAATTTTTGAGGTAGGTAACACGAATTCTTGGAAGTTACGTATAATGCCATACACACATAATATACGTAATACTAAATTCCATAGGTTTGATATAACGTTAGGGACAACACAGCAATCAGATTAAAAAGTCTTTTTTTTTAATTTTATTAAACTTGGTAACAGTAATTATGTTAATTTGAGAGGAATCTTACAACTTACTATAAGGCAACAAAAAAATGGGATTCCTAGCCCTCGCCTGAAAGAAGAATCTAAATGTTTAGCAGCTTTTCCCTTGATTGACTTTACAATGTGCTCTGGAAGAAATACAACTGGAAAATACCAGGTGGTTTCTTCGTATCTAGACCAGCATGGAAGCAAAGAGTTTTCTTTTTATAGAAACTTACTTTGGCAGGAAAATGTGTGCCTGTCTCTTGGTGTATTGAGAGCGGCGACATTATCTCATCGCGGCTTGCGCTGACCATAGGAAACGCGGCCGCGTTGTAAGCTCGCTCATTACGTTAAACATTCAGATTTTCAGCGAAATTGTGAAAGTTCTTAGAAGTGTTCTTGTTTTTTTATGAACTGCAACTAAAAGGTATGTAAACATGTGGAATGTCGTGCATATTTAAAAAATATATAATTAAAAAATGGCTTTAATGTTAGTGATATATAATATTTTGTATGTCTTATCGTAGTTTGTACAAATCAGATACAAAATGAATTGTCTATAAATATTATTGTCCTAACCAATGGCGAAATTTCTTTGCTTTGACCCAGGCTTGTGAATATTTTTTGTATTTTTTTTACTTTTCTGATATCCTCCCGAACGCAACGTTAAAAAGGGCAAAGTTTTTTTTTTAGAGATTTCAATATCATGTAATTAATACTCGAATCTTTGCCGTATCGTGTGTGTTTTCCAACAGTTTAGTAGCTTTTATTCTTACAAACCTAGATTGCCGTCATTTCAGATCGAAAAAATCCATGATTTTAGAAGAAGTTTCCAGTGTCGCAATGACTGATCATAGTATAAAAATATAATACAAAGTTGTATGTACTCTTATCAAATGTCATTTTTAAGATTGCTTAAGCGATAACTTGTCCCCCTATATACTTATGCTATGCTATGCTATGTTTGCTTTGTTTTTTATTGTATTCTATTGTCTTGATGCAATCAAGAATATTATATTTATGCCTACTTGAAATAACCTTAGTTGAATTAAATCCTGCAATTCCTGGCTTTGCACGTTAGTCCTTATTTCTTAGAATGTCACCCGGGCTAGTCTGGGTTTCGCAAATATTAAACCCAAACTTTCAGGTTCTGCCGGTTCGTAGCCATCTGCCTTTTCATAATTACAATTATGTACCTAGATGATTTTTCGTAAAAGTCTCTCGTCAAGTCTCTTGTTAGTTGTGATTGTAGCTTTCAAAAGCTCAAAGATACATTAAATGATTATTTATGTATTTTGAAATTTGATAAAATTGTATCTTTATTTGACAATTTGCTTTAACACGGAGCTTGCTCCCTTGAGAATATCCAGAAAAAGCCTGTTGTTTCTGCGTAAGGTCAATTTTATCTCTGTGCGAAATCAAAATCTGCCCAGACTTTAGTTTGTGAGTTTATTTGTTACAAAGAAAAAGACAAATCTTTTCTCTTTATTATATAAGTCATAGAAATTTCCCATTGTACATATCTGTATGCTGTTTGGGTTGCAGTGGGGTCCCTTCTCCCGTTCTCAGGACATCGATAAATATATTTCCAGATATTCAATAAAACCACTAGAAACAATGATCTAGATTTTTGCTATATAGGTATTAACGCTTTTATTTAATGTTATAAATAACGTATTAAAGTCTAAATGTAAAGAAACATTATAAGGAATGTAGAGGTAAGTATATACAACGCGTGTACTCTATTACTCCAGACGTGACATATGTATATGTGTTCTGAAGGAATGGTTTTGAATAATAAGTAGCGTCAGAAAAAAGAAACCGACACAAGATACGCGTACCACTTATTATGGAAAATGTTATTGCGTTCTTTTACAATCTTAATTTTCATGACGTTTTTGTTAATATGCTATAGTTACGTAAAGCTATAGTATGACGCATATACAAGTTACATTACACGCAATATAAGTCCTTTACTAGAACTTTTACCTACCAACAAAGATGTCACCTCAAAAGTTACAATGAGCCGCTACAAAATGTGTTTAATTTTCTATATAGTAGGTAATTGGATAAAAAACGACTTATGGTCTTATGATATACTATGTTGTGAATTTAATGAATCATTTTATCAATTTCAAATAAATTCGTATATATTTATTTGTTAACAGGTATTAACCATTACTAATTATAATAAATAAAAAGAGAAAAGAAAAAAGATTTCGTTATGTAATTTATAAATCAGATTCATATTATATATTTTTTTATAAATGTATGTAAATACCCCCTTAGTCGGTTATAATTTATACTACCTACGCTCGATAAACAATCTGTACAATACAAAAGATTGTATAAACAATTAATCTTCTACTAACTACAAGAAAAAATCTATATCGAAAATAAAATTTTAGCCTAGCCTGTAAAAAAAATTGTTCACTAAAATGTCACTTCTATTTATCACACATCCAAATGATTAAACGGGTTTAATCAGCGCCAGAAGCCTGCCGAGTGCCGTTTCGTAGTTATTGGCCCTATAAATGTAACTCATGATACTTCGATGTTTTTTCGACGAAATAGGTACCTCAGTTTTTTCTTTTGAGTGGGTGCAATCCATCTCTTTCTCATGGATGTCGTCATAGGCGGCCAAGGGAATAGGCCAATTTATTCATTTGAACTGATACCGTGATCTATTATGGGTTTTGTTCCCTGCAATGGTTGCGGAGGTCAGGCAGGAGTCGCTTTGTGTAATACCTGACTTCTCAATCCAGAATAATCGTCAAAAGGGGCAATTGGGCCCTGCTCCAAAAGGGATATGTCGGGATTGGAATTAACGCCAGAAGTATCGGAACATTTGGCTAAATTCGTTATTTTAGAGAATACAAAATGTACAAAAGAATTAAATTATTCAATCTTAATGTAATGTACCTACCTCACTGTTTGTATAGATAGAGTGTCGATGTACATACCTACCTACATACAGAAAATTACTCTTTCCGGAACGTTATAGTGTTTCTATAATCTTACTAAGTCTACGCTAAAATAAATTTTTCGCTGTTCAAACTTGAGACTCGAAGGTGCGCCCCATACCATTAGTGCGATGAGCGATCGAAAGATACCGACCGCTATCAAATTATATAAATTGATTAACATACATCGTAACTGGAGCTTTTAAAAGGAGTAATTGTTTAGTTATACTTAATTGTTATTTTTTTTTTGTGGTGACTTTCCTCTACGTGGCAATGTTTTGACATAAATATGATTACAAGACATAGGTATTGTTGTGTCTCGTAATCTTATTTATGGTTTGAAAAGTAATTCGTTTATAACAAAAAAGAAAAGATAAGAAAAGAAAGACAGAAAAATGTTTATTTGGCGCAAGATGTATTATTACATTGTTCATAGACATAGAAATAAAAAAAAAAACAAAATGGTTTCCACTCAGCATATGCATGTGTATGACGAGGTTACACAATACGCTGATTCGTTGCAAGCTGACTTGGTTAAATAAATCTCTAACACTGGCTTAAAGGTATTATACATACATTTAGTATTATTTTTCATAACATAACATAACTTATAATCTGATGAGTGGTCCTATTCTTTTTCTATTTACACTTATTTACATTTACAATATTGTTGCCGGGAACCACACGGCACCAATATTGCTCTCCAATATGTAGTTTCATAATTTCTCAATTATTTTTTTTGACAATTATTAATACACTAGAGGCCGCCCGCGACTTCGTCCGCATGGAAACCCTATCAATCCCGCGGGAACTCTGGGATAAAAAGTAGCCTATGTGTTATTCTGGGTCTTCAGCTACCTACATACCAAATTTCATGGTAATCGGTTCAGTAGTTTTTGCGTGAAAGAGTAACAAACATCCATACATCCAAACAAACTTTCGCCTTTATAATAGTAGTAGGATGCAATAAATTTAATAATTTTAAATTTTAAAAGTAATTCTCAAGCAAGAATCCGATTATATTTATATGAAGTTAGTGGTCCAAGCAAATGGGCTGGACAGATTTTAGTTTGAGAGATATTTTGAGATTTCAATTACTGACTTACACATTTATTATGAGCACACAATTTGATAATACTTTTCAAAATTAAAGAAAGAAATCTGATGTCTTTGATGTTTCTAAATTTGTAATATCTTCTTGATATATTACGTACATATATTTGAGAATCTTAAGAAGGAAAAAGGGATAGGTAAGTACTTTAATTTCAATATAAATTATGTATGTCGCAAACATAAAGTTTACATGCATACTTAAAATCACGCCTCTTACCCGGAGAGGCAGGCAGAGACTACATCTTTCTACTTGCTACGATCTCTGCATACTTCCTTCGCATCATCCACATTCATAACTAAACAGAAAGTTTAATTCAAAATAATTTTCTTTATAGATTTGAATGTAAATGCCGAGGATGTGGTTCATCGGCGCGGCGGCCGAAAGGCAGCCACCAAGGAGTGGGGGGCCTGCGGTAGTCGCTTCAGCTGGATGCGGAGTACCCCCCGTACCAATCTTCTCACACGATTCCCATTCAGTGCCTAGAAAAAGAGGACTTGCAGTAAGTATTTCGTCACTAAATAACGAACTTTCTCTGATTGGTCTGAGTCTTTGATGTTTATCTATCTAAGTATTTATTATAAAATATAGTATCGTTGAGTTAGTATCTCGTAACACAAGTCTCGAACTTACTTCGAGGCTAACTCAATCTGTGTACTCGTAATTTGTCTCGTATGTCCCGTATATAAATCGGAAAGGAAAATTACGTTTGATGTATCGTAATAGAATTGACAGATTTGGGACTTTGGGAGATAGTACCCGGTCTAATAATTTGTATCGTTTGATACAGATTCAGTTGTTACTATAGTTTTCACTGTAAAGCCTACAAACTTTTACCCGCAGCTTCACCCGCACGAATATAGCGCTACCTACACGCGCGAATTTAGCGCCACTTACAAAACAATACAATTTTTTTCTTGTGTATTTCGCAAATTGCACGGGTATTGTAATTTTTAACGGGATGAAAACTCTTAAAAGTCTTTAAGAGATCGTGGCAAGTGGAAAGAGGTAGTCTCTGCCTACCCCTCCGGGAAAGGGGCGTGATTTTGTGTATGTATGTATGAAAACCCTTTGTCCTTCTCCAGACTCTGATTTATAAATACGCAACATTTCAAGAAATTTGGTTAAAGCGGGACCAGACTCTCTGTTTAATTCAAAGGTATATAACGCATTAATACTGGCCAATTGTATCAAAATTCTTTGTACAATACAATTTAAAAACAAATAGGCTTTCTATTTTCAAACAAATCCAGTTAATAGTTTGTATGGAAAAGACAAACACTGTTTCGCACATCCACACTCACTAAGCTTGTGAAAAACAAAATCTCGGAAAAATACCTAAAATGCGTCAACAAAGGGGTAATGTATCTCATAATCCTTAAGTTTTTATACCCTCTTTTGCGACGTATGGTGTTTAAAGATGCCGCGAGCTTCAAGAGTTATTTACTTAGAAATCCGGCCAAGTGCGAGAGGTGAATGTTTTTCTTTACTACTTTATAAGCAAATTAGTATAATATAAACATTTTTAGAAACCTCCATTTGAAAGCTTCTATGTCCCAAGGTGAGAATTTTACAAATACACCTTCAATGTTGCAATTGAAGGTGTATTTGCATTGTTTTCAAATAAAATTGTTGTCAAAAAGGCAGGTCAACGGACATAGCTACCCCATAAACCAAGTAGTTTTTCCATTTGACTATGTAGAAACCCTAAACTTTTAGTTATATAAGGTCATATTATATTCCATCATAGCCACTTAGCGGAACATGTCCTTAAAGTCTTTTTCAAGACCTTTGATTTTTTCTACCTCGGCAGGGATAGGTACATCTTATATATAAAATTCTCGTGTCACAATTTTCGTTCCTGTACTCCTCCGATACGGCTAGACCGATTCTCATGATATTTATAGCATATGGAGTAAGTCTAAGAATCGGCCAACATCTGTTTTTCATACCCCTTTGTGATAAGAGTTGTCCCTTAACATTGTTTTTTTAATTAGAAATTGCTTAGTAATTATGTAAATGGCAAAACAACGTTTGCCGGGACAGCTAGTATTAAATATAATATACTTGTCATATTTTTTATAAATACTTCAACGTCCAAGACAAAATATAATACAAATACTCGTAGATGCTTCATACTCATTACTTTAGGCCTTATCCAGATATCAAACCTACACACCATATATTCAGTTTCGTACAAAATCCTTATTATAAATTACTTGTCCCTTGAGATAATATAATTAATGCTTAACTTTAAATATGTAACCCAATATGCAAAAAATTAAGATTCCTCCGACGCACTTTTGTTACAACCTTTTATTTTCAGAACCTTACATCACTCACCTCCCCAGAGGGGAGACCTGGCCTTTTGCCTTTTACCCACGAATCTGGATAGTTAGGTTTTTACTCGAAGCTACTCTCGTCTGACCTCCGTAGCCTTTGCAAGGAAATCTAGCCAAAATTGAATTATATTAAAAACCGCACCGAATGAATGTACCTTATTCCCTTTGTCGCCGTTTACGACATCCATGGGAGAGTGGTCTTATTCCATAAAAAGTACCAGAAACCACACGGCACATTGTAGTAGTCGGTATATTGTCATCACTATTAGGTATAAAAGATTAAAAATCTGTATAACGTCGGCTGCCGTAAATAATATATCTATACTAATATTATAAAGCTGAAGAGTTTGTTTGTTTGTTTGAACGCGCAAATCTCAGGAACTAGTTCGAATTGAAAACTTCTTTTTTGCGTTAAATAGACCATTTATCGAGGAAGGCTTTAGACTATATAACATCACGCTACAACTATAAGGAGCAAATAAATAATGGAATAAGTTAACAAACATTAATTATCCTTAAAGGGTTTCAATGATGCCCAAAATAACTATTCCACGCGGACGAAGTCGCGGGCACAGCTAATCTACATATAAAATACAAGAATGATTGCATATATCCAACTTGAAGTAAAATATTAAATGAAGCACTTTAGTCGTAAAGGCTTAATAGAAACTTCGTTTTTTGTGTTAAAATGCCAGTTCAGGCACAAAGGATGCGACATTAGTCTTGTTATGATGCTTTCAGCTTTGTTTAATACAATAATGTGATATCATACGATACACTAGTAATAACAAGCTTATAACAATAGAAAATTCTATCGCCGTGTGGTTCCTGGCACCAATAAAAAAAAGGATGAGGACCTCTACATCTCTTTCCCATGGATGTCGTAAAAGACGATTAAGGGATAGGCTTATAAACTTGGGATTCTTGTTTTAGGCGATGGGCTTTACAGCTGAACGTATATAGCCTTCCTCGATAAATATTCTATTCAACGAAAAAAGAATTTTTCAATTAGAACCAGTTGTTCCTGAGGTTAGCGCGTTCAAACAAACAAACTTATCGTGTCCAGCAAGAGTACTTATTTATAATTTTCCTGAAGCAAGGGCCGATGCTGTCCCCACAAAGGACCCTGGGGTAGGCTGGGGGACACGTTTCAGAAATGGGTTTGCAAGGAAACCTTATAAAAGTTGTCTGATAGCGCAGATTTCCTGGCGATTTCCCCTCACCATTGTAAGGGTATTAGTTGCCAATTAAACTAATGTACCGACTCTGTAGCTTAGCTCTTGACGCCGGAAAAGGTTAATTTGTGTGTTAACCCTGTCAATATTTGATAGCGAAGGGTGCCCGGGTGGTAAAGTCAGATAGGGTACCGGTTAGAAGATACAACGAGTAAAGAACCCTACGCGCAAAGACAGAATTTTAATTTGGCGGCAACGGTTATCTCTAATATTAATTTCTTCAGAATTTGACAATAATAAACAATAATACGTTTCACAATAGTCTGTTATACGCTCTAAATTAACACTTTATTGATTACGAAAGACTAGGTCTGAATTTCATCAGATTTTTTTTCGATTTGGTCTCAATTTCGACTTAAATTGCTTAGAGAAAACACACATTCGACTAGCGTTATTCGGACAGAAACTACTTCAACAAGGTGGTACATCTTCGAAAATACAGCTTCGACAGAAGACATTTCGAAATGCACTTATTCGGCTGATTTTATTTCTACAGAACTTACCTTCGACAGATTACTGCGCTGAAATGTGACAGAGGTATGAAATAAAACTGAAAATAACAATCAGTCAGTTTAATTGTAAGTAAATAACAAATCTGTACAAAGTTTTATCATTTCTTCAGATAATTAACATAGTACCTATTGATAGTCAGGTTATTGAAGACGGTAAAGCAATAACAAGTAAGTAAGTAAGCGTAAGCTCTATAAAAAGTAAAACTTAGATATGGAAATAAACTGGGGATGCTTTTGGGATGAAGTAAAACTGCACTTTGGTTTAACTTTAAATATGCACTGTAATAAGCCGCTGAACTTATTGATACAATGATGTTTCAACAATTTGATTTGTACTACATACCTATTACATTGTAAAAAAGAATCAAATGCACACTTAAAAATTTTATTTTTCTTTTGTTTTAACTGGCCAGATATGACATATTCTGAACAAAATTGAAAAGAGGTTGCACAATACAAATTATATTAAACACAGGTATTTATAAGGTTAATCATCAATACGTTTTCATAATGATTATTAATTAGACTGGTGAGTAACGTACGCTATTCCGCTTAGAAAGGAAACTGTATCCATATCATTTTGTAGGAGCAAATTTTTACATCCCTTACCGGGTACACAGAGCCAGCAGTCTTGAAAAGTCTGAAAGGCCACGTTCAGCTGTATAGATTAATGATTGAATTGATACTGAAATAGTGACGTCGTCAGCCCATCGCCTACAAGAAGATTCCCAAACTTATTAGCCCTTCCCTTAGCCTTTTACGACATCTATTGGAAAGATATTCTAAAATGCCGTAAACCAAACGGCTCATTAAATACCTAAATACTGGTAACAATATTTATGTATTGTAAATGTGTCACAATTAATTAAATTTTCTAATATTAAGATCACGCGGTAAATCACGAGTCAACGCTGATATTGTTACGTGACATTTTCTCATCGACTAGTAACTTAATCAACACCGCAAATTAATTTATAGGAAGTCATATCGAGACGTATTAATTAAAAATATAATAATTGTTCTAAATTGTTATTATTTTATGGTTGTTATAATGAACAGTGCATAATACATTATTTCTTATTTACTCAATTCAAGTAAATAAGAAGTAATGTATTATCCAACATTAATTAAAGAAAGAGGAAAAATTCTTAAAATTACTTTTTTTTTCTGCTGTAGCAAAACTTTTAGGATGCCAAATTGGACGGTGTGATATTATTAAAAATAAATTTTATTTATTTGAAGTTCATTTATTATTTTTCATCGCTAAATCATAACCGTTAGTTTTAAAATATTTCCTTTTTTCCTAGTTTAACCAAAAAGTACCAAATTTTTATCACAACCAAATTTATATCACAGACTAGACAGAATAATACTGCAGTGTCTGAAAATTCTCAAATAGGTAATTTACACCATTAACATCATAATTTTTTGTAGAAACGAATGGTGGAGATTTTAAAGTAATGTGTTCTTTTAAATCGTATATTGACTGGATAGATTTTAAATTCTTTGTGTGTGAAAAGGTCTAAAAAATTAAACAAACTAGTCATTCAACAAACGTAACTCTAGCAATTAATTTCAACGCTACCTATTAAGAAAATTTTGTATTATAGTCACATTTTTTCATCTTCATTATAATCTCAGACAGCTAACTCGATTTTGAAGCCCAACTTACTGCTAACGTTTCCTACGCTCTGCCAAATTTGAATAAAATCAAATCATTGACTAGAAAGTTACCGCTCATATTCATAATGTAGAACCATTTCACAATAAAGGCTTTATTTGATAATGAGATGATTATACGCAGTATGATGATAAAACTCGAATTGTAGACTTTAACATTTCTATGATGTTCTCGTACAAAAGACTTAACATAGCTGAAAACCCAATTCAATTTGTTTATTTATCTTTTTTGTTTAGGAATGGATGTGGACTTTAACTGGACATAACCGTGAACCAAGACCCAAACTCGACCATGGCGGAGAACTCCAAATAATGCTGCCGAGTAAAGATCAAGATAAGTTAAATTCTGGTGAAGTGTGCCTTTTAGCTGAAAGCCCTTATCGAATACTGAGGGTAAGTCCGTATATACGTTTGTATATTTTTTCAAATTATAGTTTGTAAATATTTCAAGTAATTCATAATCTTGCTTTTATTATAATCTTCGAAATCTACATGCTATAAAGGTTAATACTTTTTCAATGAATCACCTTCTATCATCATATTTGGTGTATAGTATAGCATAATCGTATAAAATCAATCGCTTACTTGTACTAATTCAATATTGGTATTTGAGTGACAAAAGATGGGACGACAAGATTGAGCCAAGACATAATCAAAATCTTGTTAGACTTTGATTTCAATTCATTTCATAATTATGCCTAGTGTTGCGTATAGCTGAGCTGATTCATCGATATACGATAGAATGTTGTATAAATCAATGGTTACGTTCCGCTGTTTAGTCAGATAATGAGGGACACCAGCACTCTAGATAACTTTATCAAATCCATCGTTTAAACGGGTATTACTGTTTGAATATCATCGGCCATTTCATGTTATAAGAGGATCTAATGTGCGGCCAAACGTAAGAACAAAAGAAATTAAAGCTACTGAGTGTGATTACATACGTAAGCCTACTTTAAAAGACCGCTTACAAATTTCAATTAAATATGTAGGGATCTAAATTGAAGTAACTATCAATTTTTAAAGCAATATCATTAAACAACATCAAACTTTATGATGAACTTTATATTCGCTTAGAGAATCAAATTTTATTCTAAGTCCCTGGCGCGACATTTTGCAAGAGAGACATTCTGCAAAAGATACATTTTAAGACCAGGTGAAATTTTCCGATCAAGTGACAAAGGAAACCGACAATTGTAAGTTTTTCAATGGCAGTTATGTGCCGTCTATTCTCATTTATCTTTATGCGTAAAAACTTTGTGTTTTTGAAGCATCCAATAATGATGCTTGTGCAGCGAACGAGTTGCCCTCTAATAAAATATTATATCTCGGAATCCATTATTAAATTGCTTTCAAGGGTCATAACAAGCAGAACATATTGTCATGTCACGCAGACTGGATAATGTCGAAAAGGCAATTATCAATGACCATTAATTTTACTGGTACAATTACTTTCGACATAGAAACTGACTTCTCAGCGTTAAAGTCACTTCGTAAAATCTTTTAAGCATGAACACATTTCTCGATGACTACGAATATCCAGTTTCTAAGCATGGGAGTCATCTTTTATTTCTAGGAATCATGAAAGCATATCGTACGTGGAATTTCATCGAGTAATGCACACTCTGCTTTCGTTTCAAGAGAGATAATCGAGACATTTGAGTTTGCACACTACACATACAGACTGTACTTGCGATTGTGGCGACTGGCAGAGAATGCCTTGTGGCATTAAGTCCACCTGTTGTACATTTTACGTGCATAAAGTTTAAATAAATAAATTGTGAGGTGTGGCGAGGAGTAAAGGCCAATTGTGCAGTGATGTCAGATAATGAAGAAACTTCTTTACTTGATGTTGAAGGAACACCACTTACTTCTATTGAGCCGATTGTTGCGCTTCTAGGTAAAACTAATAGAGCCTTAAGAATTTGTCACTAACCAATTGCTCAATGGGGACTGTTTCGTGTAACTTATTTACGAGTCTAATTATCTGTACCAACTCCTAGCTGACAATTGTCGAGCAATATTAACATATAGCCTTGTCTTTATTTATTTAGGGAAAATGGTGACATTTCTACATCGTTTTTAGCCGGGTCTGTTATTTTAAGTTAGATATTTACTATGAAAAGCAAAGCCGAAGCAATAACAAAATTAAATAGTAATGATACTTTGTAAGTTTTTAAAGAATAAATAAATAAATAAAATTGCACGCAGAAACACAACAAATAATGCTAATTATTAAATGAAATGATGTAACAGCCGTTCTATCCCACCAGTTTGGTTTGGATTGCAATAGGCGAAATAAAACCTGCAAGAATGCTAAACAAAAATGTGAAGCCATTGTATAAATTGTTACCAGCTTTCACAACAAAGTCAAAAGCTTTAGATAAGTGCCTTTGTTTGTCCGGTAATGGACTAATGTGATGGTTTGATTAGCATCGATAAAACGATCAGATAATGAGTGGAACCAAGTACAGTATCTCTACGAGCCTGGCCTGGGTGAAATGGAGCTCATTTAGTTTTTATCGTGGAAAATGTGGATATTTCGTAGGTCACAAACGTTACCAGCTTTACCGTTGAGTACTGCGAAGCTTACCGAGGTCAGTTCGATGTTAATAATGACATTATTCGCTAATAAGTAAACAAATTATATAATTTTATTCTTATTTTTATGGTTGTAGTTGTGAACGAAGAACAATTTATCATTAGTAAATTAGAGCGTCAAAGCTGCATGGATTAAAAACTAATATACCTATACTTAAAACTTTTAAGCGTCGTGTGATTCCCAGCACCAATACAAAGAAAAGAATAGGACCACTCCATCTCTTTCGCATGGATGTCGTAAAAGGCGACTAAGGGATAGGCTTACAAACTTAGAATTCTTTTTTAAACGATGGGTTAGCAACCTGTCACTATTTGAATCTCAATTCTATCGTTAAGCCAAATAGCTGAACGTGGCCATTCAGTCTTTTCAAGACTGTTGGCTCTGTCTACCCCGCAAGGGATATAGACGTGACGTTTATGTATGTACATATGTATGTTAAAACTTTTATTTGTTACTGCCAACTTCTGTTGATTGCATCGGCCTTTCTAGTCTGCTGAAGGAGGAGATTTTAAGTTGAAAATACGCTGTATAATTGATATATTTGGTTATAATTTGATTTAACTTAGATACAGGCAGTGCCGGCTTTCTAGATGCGAATATTTTCTTTTCCAATATGACATTCGAGGACATCAAGCCATGTCCAGTCATCTTTCTTTCTTTGTGGTTGTAAAAGTGTATACGACCTGAACACTCACAGAAAAGAAAACGTAAAGGACTACATATTCAAGCAACAGAATGTGCTGTGAATTTCTGCGTAATTCATCACCCAAACAATTTCATTTTAAAGACAAGCTGATTGTTTTTTTAATTAATTTTCTTCTTTACAAAAAAATTGATACTAGAACTTGACATTAAAAAAAAACACCGCCTTCGTACCTCCTGTACCTATGTGTCGTACAACGAATTTATTTTCCAAATTAAATATTTTTTTATGACCAAATTTGATAAAACCGTGTTGCGGTTGTACAATCGAGTTAAGGGATATCTCGCCCACAAAAATCTGACCTGCGCCTGCGTGCGAAATGACAACTTTTCAAAATGTATATGAGTGTGATCGCCCGGACCAATCGTATGAGTGGGCCAAATATCCACTTAATGAAAACTGATGGGATATTTCGGTCAAATAGTATTTAAATGTGTATGTATGGATATATGTGCAAAATACTTTTATTCAAGCTTTTGCGCTATAATTAAGAAAATAATATAATACCTAATTGCGCATAGATTTGAGCATACATTTAAATATATTTCCCTTATAAAAAACAAAACTAATTAAAGAAAATATTGCTACTTCTCTTGACCTCGACCGAAGAATGAAGCTCAATGTTGTTTGTATCTAAGGTAAGACAGACTTTAATAAAACGAAAAAGTGTCATTTGTGACCATTTTATTGTAGCCTAACTACGCTGTGTTCTCATTGTACTATCTTATTTATAGACTTGGAGTTGACTTGGTTTGTCGTTGAAGTCTTTAACCTTATTAGTAATATAAATTTGATTTCTATATTACATACGTTCTTATTATAAGTTTGAGATTCAATATAAAGAAAAGAGTGTACTGTACATTTTTTTGTTGAAAAAAGAATACTTAATGCTAATATAATCCCTCTACAGTCAGTGTGATTGATTGAGCAAAATAAAATTCTTTAAAGAACAACTGTAACCCTTATAATCTAAAAGTTTTCAAACCAACGCTTACGTCCTACTCGTACCCTCGCTATTTACTTGGTACAATGTTTACGTTAAATGTTACCGAGTTCAACAAAACAAAATAAACCTTAACATCCCGAAAGATTAATTTGATTGAGCTGCAGCCCCGAGTCTACAAGTGAACAATTTCCCTCCGTCTGCCCGCCCATATTGAGACCTCAGTCTGACACATGTAGTCAAAGAAGTCGCGCGCCTTTTATTTGGCGAAGATATTCTGCAACTGGAACTGTGATATATATTTATTTTGTGGTAAAAAAAAAAATAAACAAATTTAGAGATGGGTCCATTCAATACGTCTAAGAGACTTGTTAATTTACAAAATTTAAAAAACGGCGCCATAAAACTACCGCGTCACTGGTCTAAAATGTTAGGTCTTGTAAATGTAAGCAAAACTTCAATTGAGGAAATATTACAGGTAAATAGATTAAATATATTGATGTTATTAGACGTATCAACTCTTCAGCTTTATAATATTAGTATAGATTTTAAAAGTTTGCCGCGGCTAAGTTTCAGATTCTCTAGGCTGGATAGGATGATATATCGTTCATCAACGTGCAGAGAAATAAATTTTATGGCGTTGCCGGCCAATTAGGATATATTAATATTTCTGTGGCGCCACAATGTAATCGCGCATTGATGTTAATAAAAAAGGGGAAAGTACCTCATATCAATGCATGTTTCATAAAAGCCCAGCCATTGTTTATCGTGTAGTTCCCGACACCAAACCCATGGATGTCGTAAAAGGCGACTAAGGGGTAGGCTTACAAACTTGGGATTCTTTTTAGGCGATGGGTCAGCAACCTGTCACTATTTGAATCTCAATTCTATCGTTAAGCCAAATAGCTGATCGTGGCCATGCAGTATTTTCAAGACTGTTGGCTCTGTCTACCCCGCAAGGTATATAGACGTGACCATATTATGTATGTATTGTTTATTAAACATATCAATTAAATATTTTTAATGTTCATGCTATTTTCTTGTAGGATGCTCAGAATTTATTTTGCATTTACGAAAATTCATTTAACTCATTTTACGGAAATAATAATTTATATTTGTCTGGGGTCTAATAACCATATTGAACTCAGTACCTAATGATTTTATTATCGCATTGGCTAAGGTAGCAAGCACAAAGACTAAATTGTTTTTTTTTTTTTATTATTACGTAACTCTGAGTGTTATACATACATACATAACATCACACCTATTTCCCGAAAGGATAGGCAGATCTTTCCACTTGGCACGACCCATGTTCACTTCTTTCACTTCATCCACATTTATAACTCTCCGCATGCAAGCTATTATGACTGATGACTTCGTTCGCATGGCTAAACGATTTTTATTAAGATATCTTTATTTCTATATTTCCTATAGTTTAGCTGGACTATCATGGTGCTGCATCATGTGGTCTAGTTCTGGATCTAAGTCTAAACAATCTATCGTTACCGCTCATTTGTAATTTCTGTACAATACCCAATGATGTTAAAAAATATTGCACATACTTTTCCACATTCCTCTTTGTCACGTCATAAGATATTCTGCTTGCATTACTAAATGAATAATGGACTTGTGACAGTGGCACTTAGAAAATAGCTAAGTTTCTCCCATGAATAATTCAATTTCATAGTTCCGAGATATATTGGTCAAGATCAATCGCAACAGTATGAAAGAATCATTCGAATGGACCTGATTTTGAGGAGTGGAAATTATGCGACGGAATTCTGGGTTAAATAGTATTTAAGCCTTATATACCAGAAGCTTTTTATACATACATACATAAATACATACATATGGCCACGTCTATATCCCTTGTGGGGTAGACAGAGCCAACAGTCTTGAAAAGACTGATAGGCCACGCTCAGCCATTTGGTTCAATGATAGAATTGAGATTCAAATAGTGAAAGGTTGCTAGCCCATCGCCTAAAAAAAGAATCCCAAGCTTGAAGCTATTTATCCCAGTAAAAAAGAGCTAAGTATATAGAAGTCTAACACGTGATAGTAAACATGAAAACGATATAGTTCTGAAACACGTGACTTTTCTAATTGCTTTATTACTTTTGAACTGAAATTAAGATGCTTATTTCGTGATATGGATGTGAATGTGTAGCTGTAGTGAGTAATTAATTCTACGACAAAATGGCACTATTAAACGTCCTATTTGAGGAAGCGGGAGAGGTCTGTTAGGATTTTAGGAAGTAAAAAATGTATATCTCTGCCTATCCCAATGGGAAACAGGCGTGGTGGTATGTATGTATGATGGCGCAGTGGCAGCGTTGTTATCTGAGGTCATATCAATTGATATTTTGAAGGTATTGGTCTTGTCTTGTATTTATTTTGTGAATGATTATGGCTTTGTTAATTTATAGACAAAGTGAATTGAGCAAGAGACTTTTTTTAATTGAAATGTGTATTTTTTCTTTCCAATTTTAGCAGAATTAATGACTTGCGCCATTTTTTCAACACAAGCCTTCATTCTAATCCTACATATACCTAGTACATTTATGTATATACAGTCTAAGTGCCGTGTGGTGTGGTTCCCGGCACCAATTCAAAAAAGAATAGGACCACTCCATTTCTTTCCCATGGACGTCGTAAAAGGCGACTAAGGGATAGGCTTACATACTTGTGATTCTTTTTTTAGGCGATGTGCTAGCAACCTGTCACTATTTGGATCTCAAATAGTGACAATCCATCATAAAGCCGAGGAGCTGAACGTGGCCATTCAGTCTTTTCGGGACTATTGGCTCTGTCTACTCCATAAGGGATATAGACGTGACTATATGTATGTATGCAGTCTAAGTCTCAGAATGTCTGAGAAATGACGTTTGCCAACAGGCGGCAGAAAGCGGCAATGTTGAAGACTTTATGCGCTTGTATCTGAGTGAGCCTTCTCGGCTGGCGGTCCGGGACGGTCGCGGGCGGACAGCGGCGCACCAAGCCGCTGCGAGAAACAACACCAACATATTACACTTCATCAACAACTACGGTGGAGGTAGAGTCATTAATATTTAATTTGTAATTTTTTTTTGTAGCAATTGGTCGTTATAAGTGTAAGTCATTACGGTGCCGTTTGATTCCCGGCACCAAAAGAGAAGAAATAGGACCACTCCATCTCTTTCCCATGGATGTCGTAAAAGGCGACTAAGGGATAGGCTAATAAACTTGGGATTCTTTTAGGCGATGGGCTAGCAAACTGACACTATTTGAATCAAAATAATCAAGCCAAAAAGCTGAACGTGGCCTGTCAGTCTTATCAAGACTGTTGGCTCTGTCTACCCCTCGCAAAGGATATAGACGTGACTGTATGTATGTATATCATTACAAGTACTAATCAAAATTGGTAATATAATCTGTGGCGTTTCTATAGGCCATATGATAGATTGATCTTCCCTTTGGTGGCGGTCGAGACGAACTATCGCTCCCGCTACAAATCAATGCTTGAATGTTATGATATGATTCAAAAGTTGGGGGAAAATTACTTAGTTGTTTTTTATTACAGATCTTAATGTCAAAGACAACAATGGTAACACACCCCTGCATGTAGCTGTTGAGAACGAAGCTATAGACGCTATTGAATTTTTATTACAACAGTAAGTACCTTTTTCTTTAATTTGACATGTGTGTATAATCTTAATTTATTACAGGAATTAAAAAGAACAATAATTTCTACCATTTTTCATAAAATATAACTTTTTTCCTAGAGTCAATGCTAATACAAATTGCATTATTTAAAACTTGCTACTATGTGTGAATCTTAATTTGAAAATCCCGAAGTATTTCACCTCGTGATTTGGTAATAGTGAAATATTTACAGTATAAACTCTACGTGTGGGAGAAAAAAGATTAATTTAGGTTTGATATGGATTTAATTTTCACAGCAACGGGATTCTAGGACAACTACTTACGAAGAACTAACGAGTAGTTTGAAGTGACAATTTATCCTGCCTTTGTCTTGTCCTTACTTGTGCCGTGTGGTTCCCGGCACCAATAGAAAAAGAATAGGACCACTCTATCTCTTTTCCCGTGGATTTCGTAAAAGGTGACTAAGGGATAGGCTTAAAAACTTGGGATTTTTCTTTGAGGCGACAAGCTAGCGACCTGTCACTATTTGAATCTCAATTTTATCATTAAACCAAACAGCTGACCGTGGCCAATCAGTCTGTTTAGACTGTTGGCTCTGTCTACCCCGCATGGGATATAGACGTGATTATATGTATGTATCATTCATTATCCCTTATCCTTATGTTCCCTTGTTGCAGAAACGTTGATACGGGACTATTGAACGAAAAGACTCAGGCACCTATTCATTTGGCTACAGAACTAAATAAGGTACGTTTTTTATCAACTGTTACTTAATCTTATATGTTAATAATGTTTGGACAAACAATCAATAAATGTTGTATTTTGTGTTCCAGAAGAAACTTTATTTCTGTTTGTTTGTTGGTTTGTAATATATTTATTCTATAAATCTACTGTATTTTTGTGTTTTTCGTATGTAGGTAACATACGAAAAACACAAAAATACAGTAGATTTGTAAGACAAAATCTACAAAGGCAGACTTATCCCATTAAAGTATCTCTTCCAGTCAACCATTGAATAATTAAGAGGAGAGTTACTTTCTGATTTGTACGATAAAAGTGTAAACATCTTTTTAGTATGTGTAAAAAATGTCTTTTGATAATTCAACTACAAAATAATATCCGTTATGGGTGACCGGGAGTTATATATGCATCTGCAATGTTATCTATGTTATGCAGAATTTCTAGGTTTCATATCATTGGTTCATGATTCCCTGTGCACTTCAATTGAATAACATTCGAAATATATGCATTGCATATTTCATAAGCTAGCTTCATGCATGTTTATTCAAGAAACCCGCTGTAACTTGACGGGATCCTTCAACGTGGATTGAATGAAAAGTGTAATTTCATTTTCTTTATTATATCCAACCTATAAATCGTTCTGTGGACAAATAGATTTAGATAAGCTGCAACCAGTTGGTGGAACAACATACCTACCACCTCCTATAAGACAATCAGTCACAGCTAAATCTTTTAATATTAAATTAAAATGTCATATTTTGGATACTCAAAAGTAAAAAGCAGCTTCAATTTCTCATTTTTTTATTTTTATATGATATTTTTATAGTAGTATAATAGTGTACCGAGAGAGCAGCCATATTTTTAATTTATTTTATTTATTATTTTATTTTCCCCGATGGTGCCCACGGAAGACCAGCGTTGTGGTATAAACCACGACAAATGCTGAGCGGGGGCCATTTTGATATAAAAGTTGTTATAAATTAAGGTTTCTGTTCTTGATATATTATAATGTACCAAATAAAACAATAATACGATAACGTCTAATTTCTTGCTACTTTATACACGCAACACATTTTCATTTCACAATTCATATTAAAGCTACCAAAATATTTTGGAATGAACTAAGGGAATGAGGTTTGCACTACTGCTACAAAATTGACTTGATAACTAGGTATATCCAAAAGGAAAATATGGATAGGGTTGGCGCGCACAAATAGTTACTATCGAAAACTGATATCAAGAAGTACCTGACTTAATGTCAGTGAAACAATGGTGTAATATCATAATTTCTGTGTGTTACATTAGTACGTTGGTAACATTACACTTTACTTTCTACAGGTATCTGTGTTGCAAGTTTTCGCAAAGTACAAAACCCAATTCAACGTGGATTTAGGCGGCGAACACGGGCGTACCGCTCTTCATTTTGCTGCAATACACGACCACGACCTGTGCGCAAGAGTATTGGTAAATATTTATTTTTAAATGAATAACATTTCAAAATACATACATATAATCTCGAAAAGACTGCTGCTTAGCTTAATGATAGAATTAAGATTCAAATAGTAACAAGTTGCTAGACAATCGTCTAAAAAAAAGAATCCCAACTTATAAGTCTATCCTAACACTTGAAAATAAATATTACAAATCGGATAATACAATCATAAAGCTAATTTAAATGATTGAGACGTGATGAAATCCGTGGCGTATGTATGTATTGATATGTTTTTTAATAGGGGGCTCCGCGGCAGGGCCCACATGTATATTAGGATCTTCCGGAACGAGACCATGATTTGCCATGCCAATTTTCTTCAAATGATATTAAGGAAAACGAATCATTTCTGTATTTTAATAATGATATTTTATTTATGCTGTGTCGCGGGAGGAGTTTATTTTCAAATATCCCGAGTTTGATTTAATATTTAGGAAAGTATTCATCAGTAAAAACAATCAATACTACGCTATCAATGTAAAATTTTATTACATACTAAATTTCGGGAAAGTTTATTTACCCAAGAAGATATTTTTAAATTGAATCATCATCTATAACCTGTATGCGTTTATCCAGTGAAAACGTCAGTAAATTGCTGGTCGCAGATGAAACTAATCCACTTAGTACCATAGTTATACATTCGTTGCTTAAATATGCTTCCTTGCGATTTTTTTCCTCACCAAAGGTCATTGGATAGTTAATTATTATTTACTTTAATAAAGGATAGATAAGGATAATATATATAAATAAATAGGAAAATTGGCCGCTGTGTCATTCGGACCGCTAATGGATACAGGTATAATAATATATCCTACGACTCAGGTACCTTAAAAATATATAATACAGTTTTCATGTAATAAAGCCAAATAACTACTTGTATTTGTTTATTTTAACTTAAGGTACTTTGTTATTGACAGTCACACCACATTTTTTTCACTTTTTTCACCAATTATAAAGTAAATAAATCTTCTATGACCCACTACTGTGACAGAAAGTCTTCCACGAAACAACACTTTTTATGTTTGACAGCCCTATAGCGTGCGTGAACCTAACAAATATATATTCAAGTTCATTTCACATGTCAGTGATTTTTGTGCTACATCATAATACGATAAGTTCCTGTTTCTATAAAGAAAATAGCTTTTATCTTTGGGAACTCAGTTTTAACGAAAGATAATTCTGAATGTCTAAAGACTGTCCTCGTCCTGGATTTCACATTTTAAGGCACCATTTAAGGTACAATTCTCGATTTTAAAAAACATTCAATCATCCCTGTAAGTTTTCCAATTTTGCCATGAAATGACCTTGGCACTTTCAATATGGTTGCAATGATTAATCCAGGTGATATCCGAACAGATCACCGACTTGGGCGCGGAATGCAAACGGCCTTGCAACAACGGCTATTATCCAATCCACGAGGCCGCAAAAAACGCATCGTCAAGAACTATGGAGGTTTTCCTCCAATGGGGAGAGGCGAAGGGTTGTACGAGAGAACAGATGATATCACTTTATGACAACGAAGGCAATGTGCCACTGCATTCTGCAGTTCATGGAGGGGATATCAAGGCGGTAGAACTATGCCTGAGGTCCGGTGCTAAGATTTCTACACAACAACATGATCTGTCGACCCCCGTGCATTTAGCTTGTGCCCAGGTAAGGAGGAGAATTTTTATAGAAAACTTGTGTAATAAAAAAAAATAAAGTATCTTTGAATTTTAAGTTTTAAATAATTTGTACTTTTAATCTAAGGTTGCTCGTTAAAGGTAATATATGTGATCGATATATGAGAGACAATATACTTAAAGCTGAAGATATCGTACACTGTTGCCGTTGTGATCGACGCTTATTCTTAGGTCAACGAAAATAATGATGATATTATAATTAATATTAAAATAACCGAAGAATTAAAAGTAGATTTTGGTTGACTTTTTTTGTATCACATCATATTTCATTACAGCTCTTCATAGCTAGTCAAGTGACTTTAGATATAAGCGGTATCACTCGTTAAAAAAATTGAGTTTGTGCCAATAACAATTTGAGGGCGGATTTTCAGTATATTTTTTTTTGTGGGAGCAAGTAGTCAATGATTAATTTTTAGCAACATGACAAAGCTTCGCAATGTTTTAAGCGTTTTTTTCTTAGGAGTCTAGACGAATGTAGGTACCTTGATCAAATTAAGGAGATCCTGGCAAAAGGTCACGAGTACCCGAAACCCCGAGCTTGCATGAGAGAGTCATGAATGTTGATGAAGCGAAAGTAAGAGATTGTGGAAAGAGGAAAGATGTAGCCTCTGCCTATCCCTCCGTTGAAGGGGCATGATATTATGAATGTATGTATGGAAGAGCTGAGAAAAAACACACGCTGACTGGAGTCATTCTATTCGTTTTCATTAATAAGGTTCATATGATTTCAAACAAGTTAATAGGGATTTTCCTTTAGAAATAGTTATCTCATAACGAATGAAAATTGTACATATGTGCAATTTGTCTAGAGTCCCTGATGTGATAAAGTTAAACGGTTTGCGTGGTAAGTGAATTGGGTTATTCTATTTTTTTTAAGGGAGCCTTGGAAATTGTCAAGTTAATGTTTACGATGCAACCTAAAGAGAAATTGGCTTGCCTCACTTCGTGCGACGTGCAGAAAATGACTCCGATACACTGCGCCGCTATGTTCGACCATCCCGACATAGTGAACTATCTCATTTCTGAAGGTTCAGATATCAATCCGCTAGACAAGGAAAGAAGATCGCCCCTTCTGCTTGCTGCTTCTAGAGCGGGATGGAGGACGGTCCATACTTTGGTGAGTCAGCACATTTTAAACTTTTTAACAGAGCTACTTTCGAAGTTGTATTTGGTCGATAGTCCAAGTTTATTTACTATTCAAGGCACTTTAATTTTTTAAGGGGAAAATATAAATTTTTCCCCTTAAAAAATTGTTTTTATTGTGCCGTGTGGTCTCCGACACTTTAATAAAATGGAACCATCTTTCCCATGTTATAAAATATGACAACAACATTGATCTAGATTCCCCTGCATAGGTTGCGGGGGTCAGACAACGATCAATTCGTGTAAAAACCTGAGTTACACAATCCAAGATCATGGTCAAAAACTTGAAAGAAGTATTGGATGTTATCATGGATCAATGACAGGAGAAAGAAAAGCAGTCATAAATGGCTTTTATTCTAAGTAATTACATTTTCAGATACGGCTTGGTGCAGATATTCAGCTAAAAGACATCAACTCTAGAAATGTTCTTCATCTAGTAGTTATGAATGGTGGTCGCTTGGAAGACTTTGCTGCTAACTGCAAGGTGAGTCCTCTTCGTCAATGTGTTAATATCTGTTGTACTAAAAAAGTGACGTGAGCGTTATAAATGTACAAAAAGAAAATATGATAAAGCAATATTATATAAATTTATTATTTTTGAAAAGTCAAAAATAATAAATTTATATAATACTACTTGTAATACAGGTAATAACATAGTACAAGCGTCAGCTCCCGCAAACAGGCTGTTTAGCAGTACTCAAATCTTTGTACCTTAGTATTAAGATACTTGTTTTGTGGTGAGAAACAAATGCTTTATTATTATCTATTTCTTTCCTTGAAATTGCTTGTTCTTAACTTAAAAAAAAATGTAGATGTTTCGAATATTCATCCTGGTTCGGCTTGTTTATTTCAGGATCGATGTGAAAAAAGTTTGGCTCAGCTTCTAAACGAGAAAGATAACACTGGCTGTTCACCGCTGCACTACGCCAGCAGAGAGGGTCACATCAGATCTTTGGAGAATTTAATTCGACTCGGGGCTTGCATTAATTTAAAAAATAACAATAATGAGAGTCCATTGCACTTCGCTGCCAGGTTAGTTGGCAAACAAATATTTCACTGTATAACCTTTATACAAGATACATACATACATGTGGTCACGTCTATATCCCTTGTGGGGTAGACAGAGCCAACAGTCTTGTAAAGACGCTCAGCTATTTGGCTTAACTATAGAATTGAGATTCAAATAGTGACAGGTTGCTAGCCCATCGCCTAAAAGAAGAATCCCAAGTTTGTACAAGATACGAACTATTAAAGCGTGGACGTGGCAGACAGGGAAAACTTTTACACCTGAGAGGTTAGTGCGAGTTTTACTCTATCAAACGCGTCGAACAAGTAATCGCGAATTTGTATGGAACTACATTAGTGCCATCGCGTTACCACTAGGTGGCGCTGATCAAATCATATACAAATTTGCGTTTACTTGCTCGACGCGTTTGAAAGAGTAAAACTCGCACTAACCCCTCTGTTTCTTTTAATATGTCTGACAGCAAAAAAACACAATAGCACTATAAACGCAGACGCACTTAACTTTTATTGTTGAATGAGTTTATTTATTCCAATTAACTATCTACCGTTAAATAGTTTATTCTATCTAGCGGTTATAACAAATTTTTCGACAATACTTAACAATATAATATTCGAATTGTGTCGATTCGGTACACTATGTTAGTTATCTCCAATTCTCAGTATCTCTTCGTACGAAAATAAGTTTTTTTCAACTTAACAATAATCAAAAGTCTGCACGACCAACTGCTGGCGATATCCAGTTATTGCCAGCGCTGTTCTTAATATCTAAAAGAATCTTAAATTGAAAATTTCCTGCCACATTTCAAGACATTTTCTTGCGATGTTTCCAGATACGGTCGTTATCACACGGCTTGTCAACTATTGGATTCTGACAAGGGCACGTTTATCATAAACGAGAGCGATGGAGAAGGACTCACTCCCCTGCATATTTCTTCAAGAGAAGGTCACACAAGAGTAGTACAATTGCTGCTGAACCGAGGCGCCTTGTTGCATAGAGATCATAATGGGAGGAATCCCCTACACTTGGCCGCTATGAGTGGTTACACGCAAACTATTGAGTTGCTGCATTCAGTCCACTCGCATTTACTTGATCAGGTCGATAAAGATGGGGTAAGTGATATATTGATAGCTAACTGGTACACGGAATCATTTGAGATGCTGCACTCAATTCGTTCACACTGAGTTGATCAGGTCGATAAAGATGCGGTAAGTGATATATTGATAGCTAACTGGTACACGGAATCAATTGAGATGCTGCACTCAATTCGTTCACACTGAGTTGATCAGGTCGATTAAGATGGGGTAAGTGATATAGTGAAAGCTAAATGGTACGCGCAAACAATTGAGATGCTGCACTCAATTCGTTCACACTGACTTGATCAGGTCGATAAAGATGGGGTAAGTGATATATTGATAGCTAAATGGTACACGCAAACAATTGAGATGCCGCACTCAATTCGTTCACACTGACTTGGTCAGGTCGATAAAGATGGGGTAAGTGCTTTATCAAAAGCTAACTGGTACACGCAAACTATTGAGATGCTGCACTCAATTCGTTCACACTGACTTGATCAGGTCGATTAAGATGGGGTAAGTGCTTTATAGAAAGCTAACCGGTACACGCAAACAATTGAGATGCTGCACTCAATTCGTTCACACTGACTTGATCAGGTCGATAAAGATGGGGTAAGTGATATACTGAAAGCTAAATGGTACACGCAAACAATTGAGATGCGGCACTCAATTCGTTCATACAGACTTGATCAGATCGATAAAGATGGGGTAAGTGATATACTGAAAGTTAAATGGTACACGCAAACAATTGAGATGCTGCACTCAATTTGTTCACACTGAGTTGATCAGGTCGATTAAGATGGTGTAAGTGATATATTGATAGCTAACTGGTACACGCACACAATTGAGATGCTGCACTCAATTCGTTCACACTGACTTGATCAGGTCGATTAAGATGGGGTAAGTGCTTTATAGAAAGCTAACTGGTACACGCAAACAATTGAGATGCCGCACTCAATTCGTTCACACTGACTTGATCAGGTCGATTAAGATGCGGTAAGTGATATATTGATAGCTAAATAGTACACGCAAAATATTGAGATGCTGCACTCAATTCGTTCACACTGACTTGATCAGGTCGATTAAGATGGGGTAAGTGATATATTGATAGCTAACTGGTACACGCACACAATTGAGATGCTGCACTCAATTCGTTCACACTGACTTGATCAGGTCGATTAAGATGGGGTAAGTGATATATTGATAGCTAACTGGTGCACGCAAACTATTGAGATGCTGCACTCAATTCGTTCACACTGACTTGGTCAGGTCGATTAAGATGGGGTAAGTGCTTTATCAAAAGCTAACTGGTGCACGCAAACTATTGAGATGCTGCACTCAATTCGTTTTCACTGACTTGATCAGGCCGATTAAGGTGGGGTAAGTGGGAATACCGTAGGAATTTCCAGAAAAAGTAGCCTAGCCTATTACTCCTGAAGATCAATTTTATCTTCGTGCCAAATTATGTCAAATAGTGTTCTTGAGTTTATTCGGTACAAACAGAAATATGAATTTTCTATAATTTTCTTTATTATTTGTATAAACTCTTTTTATTTTAATTTTTTTATGGATATGATAATGCATTGCATCTGAAAAATATCTCTTAGTTATCGGACTGTTGAGATATCGTTTATTTGCTCCCCAACCCATCCTGATTCGGGAGCACTTTAAACATTTCTGAAAAAATTTAGTTTGACATTGTTTCCACGGGAGAGGTTACACCTTCAACAGCTAAATTAAGTTACATAGCGAGGTTACCTGGATGACGAATAATTAATGTCATTAAAACGCTTCGCGCCGCATTTATTTTTAAACTCTTAAATGATGGCGAGAGGCTTAAAAACGTAGTATACTTTTACACTAACGAAAATCGATAGATGTATCCCTAAAACGTTAAAAGCTTTTCGGTGATAGAATTAACCTTTATTTTTGCACTTTCCAATACTATTTTTAGAGTCAAAGGGCCCCGAGTTCAATTCTCGGTCAACGTTGTTGATAGCTCAATTTGTGTTGTTGTGTTATTATTTATTTATTGACACTTAATTTTGCAGAATACTCCTCTACACCTCGCCACGATGGAGAACAAGCCAAACTCTATAGCTCTCCTCTTGTCTATGGGTTGCCGACTCATTTATAATAATCTGGACATGAGCGCTATAGACTACGCTATCTACTACAAGTTCCCCGAGGCAGCGTTGGCGATGGTCACTCATGAACAAAGGTAAATTCGTATCACTTCTTCTTCATGTTCAACAGTTCATAACACTTCTATGGTCTTATAATATTCTGAAATCTATGGATATTTTTTTTCTTTTACTCACTTTTAGACAGAGAATGGAGTGATATTTTTATACGACTGCGCGACGCAAAGGAAGGATAATGTTAAGATAATAACTATTCTTGTATACTTTTTTTATGTGCCTTCTTTCTACCGTCAGTTCCGGAGTCCAAGTGGCATTTTCTACCATGATACAGGATCGCGTAATTCAGACTCTAATCTGAACTCCGCATTCTTTGTAGGAAACCTAACTTAAATTGGATCATGGTATACTTTTTTTATGTATAACATTAAAATTTGTTTCTTGATATTTTCAGAGCGAAGGAAGTAATGTCGTTGCGTTCAGACCGCCATCCGTGTGTGACCCTCGCCCTCATCGCCTACATGCCGCGAGTGTTCGAAGCTGTTCAGGACAAATGTATAACTAAAGCCAACTGCAAGAAGGATTCCAAAAGTTTTTATGTGAGTCCTTCTATTTCTTTATGCTCGGAGTGGGAGACCTTGGGTCTTCTTAGCCAGATCTTTCTTGTTATTAACAAGTGGGAGTTTTGGTGTATGTACCTATGTATGTACTTAAATTACTCTGTCAAAAATGTTCGTCCATTTTATTGCTGCGAGTGACAGAGTGAAGAGAAAATTGACACCATGCATAGCGCTCCAAACCTTTCCAGTTTTAGGCGGAGCACGCAATATGAGCATGCGGTTTTTTTTATTTTTAATTATATATATTTAATTTTACTTTATACAGGGTATAATTTTATAGAAGTTATCAATCACAGTCAATAGTTGCAATAATTGTATGTAACGTGAAATCTAAAAGATGTTTTACTTTTTCACGTTAGGCTTACAAAACAATTTTTGGGACTATTAAAAGTGATTTTTATCATCGTCCTTTGTTTTAGAAATCCTTCGGATAGCTGTTTTAACATTGATTAACTAAAAATATTTGTAATTAAGTATTAATAATGAACTTTATATGGATGCATGTCATGTATTATACACACGTGTTTATTTCTTACACTAATAGATACTATTGTTTAACCAATATAAATATCAAAACTGTTTATGAAATCTAGATTAAATACAACTTCGAAGCACTGTGTCCTCAAGTGAAGGACGAAGACTGCGTCAAGAAAACAGAGAGCGTACCAAAGTCTCAGAAAATCCCATTGCCCGCCCTCAACGTAAGTCATTTCCTATTTGATAACGATATATCTTTTGCTTCGTACAGATAAAGTATTCTTTCAAATTCTACCAACACTCCAAGCTTGAGATAGACGCATTGCGACTGGCGCTGAACGACCCCAAATACCGGCCAGAACCGTTGAGTGTGATCAACGTGAGTGGATGCCACATAGCACATTCGCTTCTTTGTGTCCAACTACCCGTCCAAATATGTTGCCAAGTATTCGAAAAAGGAATAAAATTAAAAAACAATGCAGTGATAATGGGATTTTTTATTAAAATCACCAGAATAAATTTTAAAAGAAATAAGTCCCAATTAAGGACTATGTGTATATAGATGATTTCGTAGCTTTGGCAAAAATTTGTTGTATGAAATTTTTCTCTAACAAGTTTTTTTTTCTAAAGTAGAAGGGTAACGTAGAGATGACCTCTTAAAGAATTTCTTTTTATTTTTGTTACAAAATAAAGGAATACTGGCAACATCAGTGTTTGATTAATGATGGCACTCTTTCACGATCACAATGCTTATCTTTCACAAAATGATACACGACCTGGATCTGGATATGGGAATAGCATCATGTCAAATCTTTGAGCTTCTAGTAACGTCATTAATGCATTAATAACTTTTTTCATGGCAAAAATTTATGTTACGGAAAAAATACTATTATTAATGTAAAAATATGTTTGTTAAGTAAGTATGGTAAGTCCATTTTAGAATTAAAGGTTTATTACCTACTCGTATCTATAACATTGGCTTAATGTTTGTCTATTACATAGAAATTGGTATTATTCTGATTTCTATGGTTATAATGTGCGAGGATATTAATATATTTGTTGTGAAATTACAAAACAATTGATTTTTCAGGCCATGGTGGCACACGGTCGTGTAGAATTGCTGGCTCATCCACTGAGCCAAAAATATCTTCAAATGAAATGGAATTCTTACGGCAAATATTTTCATTTGGCAAATTTGCTTTTTTACTGTATATATCTGACTTTTGTTACCGTTTATACGTATCTGTTGATGTTGAATGCTGATCCGAGCACATCGTCCGTTCAAAGAAGAGAAGATCAGATATGTAAGGCCAACAACGGAACGAACGCAAGCGCACTCACTACGCAAAGCACTAATTGTGGAAACAGAAACGTTGAATTCAATGGTGGTAAGTTAAATAGCTTAGAAAAACGACTGTTTTATTTTTAATAGTAAGCAATACATAATTATACACAATTGTTGTTACCGATCCAACTATCACAATAACAACAGTTAAGTTAAATTCCTTAGGTATTGAATGCATGGATACATCATCCAAAATGATTATTTTGATATGTACAAACGAAAACATTCTAATGCGGGCTCCAGGATCCTGCGTAAATTCACGGCGTAATTTGCTCCAAAAACATGTCCCTCCACACTCGCTGTCGTTAACAGTTACATTCCCACGCTCGACAAGAATGTACGCTGACTAGGCCATCATACCAAGAAAAGGAGAGTGGAAATATAAATGGATAAATAACGACACCAAGGCTTTCAGGAACAAGTACGGTCACCTCCAACAACATAGAGCGTCATGCATTACCAAACAACAGAGATTTTCCACTGTATCATCAAATGATCATTACTCTCATTGACACGGGAGTAATACCTCTCGATTGGCGGGTTATGGTGGCAGTACCCAATGAGAGAGAGTTCAAGGAGGATGATGTAAGGTGATACGCAAAACGTGACTCCTGAAATGAGTCAACTTCCGAAACGTTAAACTTGGAGAAGGAGCAGCTCTCAAAGACCTTAATCCGTATGAGCCACCCGGGAGAAAAGTATGATTATGTGAATGTCATAATTGAATTATTCCCTCCAGGGTATGTCACAGCGGATGTCTTTAGATCCAAGGGGTTAATAAATCCAGATGCAAGAAAACCAAAAGTCATATAGTACTTTATGTCTTGATGTCCAACAGATCCATTTATCCAGAAGCTAGGCCTCCTTATTAAATGTACCCTTAGGACAAACTGTCCAAACGTCCAATAGTAAAAATATTAAATGCCAAAGTACAAAGTAGTCCCGACGCAACAGTAGCAGTTTTAACGTGTCTATAATTTATCATCGTCATCAAAAGAGCGAACATCAGCGAATGTGGAACTGTGGCAACTTTTCTGCGAATTACACCGCGATTTGCGCCGCGATTGCAGATAGGATCCTGGACTATTCATTAAACTTATAAGAAAAATACGCCTCGTATGTTTCAGATTTCGAGACCTTAGTAGCAATGTACACGAGCACAGTAGCTATTCTGGTGTATAACGCAATCTGTCTTGGTCGTGAGGCGTATAATGTGAAACAGCAGAAATGGCATTACCTGGTTGACCCCTCGAACTTCGTTTCCTGGCCGCTTTACCTTTGCTCCTCGCTTATGGTGTTTCCGACTGTTCTTGGCAACTATTCTGATATTCAGGTTGGTGAAATGAGTAGTCTAAGATCGAACGATTAAAATGCCCGATTTAAAAAAAGTAAAATGTATTGGTTCGCATTGGTTTTGCTTTCGGTGAAGGAAGGCGTCCTGAGGAAACCGGCATATTTAGGCAACTTGAAGTGTTACTATAATATATGAGTGAAATGAAGACGTGACTGAAACTAAAGTCAGGAGGTTGCTGATCCATGTTGTATTAGGAGTAATTTACATTAACTGGTCCACGGGAGGTAGACGGGAGTCGTTAAGTGTATTAAGCTTATTTCCGTAATCCTTGATCGTGGTCATAGGGGAACCCCAATTTTAGGGTTGACGCCTGATGGATGATCTTGGGTTGGTGACAATGGACGGTAGTCCTAGTAATGAACCATTCTGTTATGACGAAAAAAACCTACGCGTATATTCGCAGAACCCTTGCTTACCATACTAAATGCGGGTTGAGAAAGACATTTTAGTGAGAGCAGGATGGCAATATACAAGGCGTGGATCCACGTTTTCAAAGCTGGGGACGTGAGTCTGCCATCAATTGTTTTTGTTATATGAACTACCATAAGACTGTCTCGATATTTTAATTCAATTCGCAATGAAGAATCTGCGTAGTTTGGGTGACGCACGTTGTTTCAAATAATCAGCCTGCTACTAGATCAATTGGAATATATAAAGAACCAGATTGTTTTTCTCTGGAAATACAAATATTTTAATGTTTTTGTTTCTAATACATATAACTATTTATATTTTCCAGTTTTCCGCCGCTTCGGTGACAGTGTTTTTATCTTGGTTTGAACTGTTACTACTGTTGCAACGTTTCGATCAAGTCGGCATCTACGTGGTCATGTTTCTTGAGATTCTGCAAACGCTCATCAAGGTGTTGATGGTATTTTCCATATTGATCATCGCATTCGGATTGGCATTCTTTATACTATTGTCTAAAGTGAGTCGTTTACTATTTTTAATAGCCATTAAGCGCATGTTCCGTTTTATTTTATTCAAACATTCTAAATGATTTCGTATGTAATTCAGACATGTGAAGAGCATTGGGCAACTTTCTGTACCTAGTTTATTTAACTTGCTTTAATACGTTCCTGAATAGATCAAACTTTTTAACACTTAAAATTCATATTTTGTGTTACGAAATATATTGATTATTTATATTTTTTATTTCTTTTATTATTTATATATTTTTATATACACAATAATACTAAATTAAATGCACAATAAATATAAATATAAATAATAAAAGTATATATCATATATACTTTTATTTTTTATATGTACATATTTATTATTTATAGATTATTTATATATTTTTTATTTCTTTTAAGAAGTTACTAACAAGAAATGTACCAAAAACGATTTGCCAACTGCTAAGCGATTTATCATTTTACTAGTCTCCTCATAGGGATGCACATCCGGTTATTTGATGCCTATAGGAATTTCATGAACTTCAGTGGTTTAAGAGATACTTATATATATGTTATTTAATGCTAAGCGAAATTAAAATAATTCAACCTTACCAATATTGCATTGCGATTTGTTTTTTATTTTGTATTTTTCGTTACACATTTCATACATCTTTTCATTCTCTATTTTTATTTTACCATTAATTTCATGTCATTCATACCATTAAGAACATACTTGCTTAAGCAATGCTTAAGCATTTTGACGTTAATTAATATCACTAGTAGAAATCCTGTTATTACAGGAACTCCTCGCCAAAAAATATTGTTCGTTTTTATTCCAGGGTCAGCACGTCTCCTTCAATAGCATACCAATGTCCCTGATGCGAACTTTCGCCATGATGTTGGGCGAGATAGATTTTGTCGGAACCTACGTCCAACCTTACTATAAACCAGAGATGGATATTATCCTCCCATTCCCGATGCCGACTTTCCTAATACTAGGTGTGTTTATGGTCTTGATGCCAATTCTGCTGATGAACTTACTCATCGGTTTGGCCGTCGGGGACATAGAGAGCGTCAGGAGGAACGCTCAGCTGAAACGATTGGCTATGCAAGTAAGTTTGTTTGTTTATTGTAAATTTAAATTCATTTCAATTGCCCTTTCAGTCTATTTGAGACTGTTGGATCTATATACCGTAGTATGGAAAGTGCCGTGTGGTTCCCGGCACCAATACAAAAAAGAATAGGCCCACTCCATCTCTTTCCCATGGATGTCGTAAAAGGCGACTAAGAAATAGGCTTACAAACTTGGGATTCTTTTTTAGGCGATGAGCTAGCAACCTGTCACTATTTGAATCTCAATTCTATCACTAAGCCAAATAGCTAAGCGTGGCCATTCAGTCTTTTCAAGACTGTTGGCTCTGTCTACCCCGCAAGGGACATAGACGTGACCGTATGTATGAATGTATGGTAATTCACTAAGGATTGTTCTTGACAAGGTGGTCCTTCACACCGAATTGGAAAGGCAGCTGCCAGCGATTCTTCTGGAGAGAGTGGACAAAGACGAGTTGATAGAATACCCGAACACAAACAAATGCAAACTGGGATTTCTTGACCTCATACTCAGGAAATGGTTCTGTAATCCATTCACCGACGACGGTAAGTTTGGAGACAAGAATTGTGTGAGTATTTTAACAGTTTTTACAGCAAAAAAGAAAGAACCATTAGGTCCATCTCCTAACATGTGTCTCGGAAAGAAAAGATACTTTGGTTAAATTGGGAATGGTTTTGGTTAAGGTCAGGTGAAGTGTATATATATATATATATATATATGGCATCTCTATTTCATATAATTTACCAATGTGCTTAATTAAACGTTTTAAAAGGCCTTGATGCAATTTCGGCATTGTGTAGAAGTATTCAACTAAACTCTCAAGGCCACAGACTATATCTAATCCGACATTTTGTAGCAGCGACGGCCATCTTGGATAGATTTTTGTCAGTTGAACTTAGCTCAGAACTCTCATGACTGCGCTTTAAAAACGAAAAAAATATTATAATCGGGTTCATCCGTTCCGGAGCTACTACGCCACAGACAAGACAGACTTGCAAACTTTTTCATCGGGAGTATCGACGAGATTATTAGAACCTGACCCAAAATCTTAAACTGGTCGTGGGTTATGGGCACTTTATGACTTTCTTTATGCTTCATGGATAAATGTATACTAATACAGTGTCGCTAGATTCATTCTTTTTATTTATTTTTCTACAGCGGGATTAGACCTTGTGCTCGAAAGTAACGAGGACTTCATCACGGCTGAGTTGGACAAACAAAAACGTCGACTAAGGGAAATGTCACAGCTCTTGGAACAACAACACACGCTAGTCCGTCTTATAGTTCAGGTATGGACTACGAAAAAGCAAAATTACGTGTTATACTGTGAATGATAATGCTGAATTTAGGTAGTAAAATAGCCCTTTTACGTTTTTTATCATTTCCTTATGCAAGGTCGGTTAAGGGCACTCTGACTGACCCTCCACCAGAACGTTCCCAGAATCATTGTTATTTAGCACATTATCTTATTTGTTTTAGAAAATGGAGATAAAAACAGAGGCTGGCGACGTTGATGAAGGTGTTTCACCATCAGAAACCCGCGTCGTGCCTCGATGGAGTTCACCGAGGATCCGAAAAAAATTGCGCACAGCGCCCTCTTTTAATAAAGGCGGCTAATTTTTAATGCATGAATACCTACTAATAAAAATAATAAGGGGTGTTACGCTATAGAAATTGGAATAATATGAACACCGTATTGTATTTCATTATGAAGTCGTTTTCTTTAGAACAAAATTAAAAAAAAGCAAAAAATAAATCGTTACGATATTGCGACCACACATTCCAGAGTTCCACTTCTATAGTTTAATATTATTGCCAATTCTATCCGTAACGCTGATTTATTGTTTACAACACCGTAACAGTACTAACGCCGTATCATATTTTTTGAACGAATGTTTTTCTACATTCGTAAACATATAAAGTATTATGTTTATTAATTTGTATGACGTGCATTCCAATCTCCTCAAAGTTTTATTTTGCAAAAAAATATTAATTTTATATGTCCCAATTTGTCACGTGTTACCTGTTTTTAACACAAAAAAATGGTTTAACATTCTTTTTACAAATTATTTGTTTGCTATTAGCCATTAAGTCCGCATATTGTTATTTAATAAAACTGTAAATGTTACAATATATATATATATATATATATTTTACCCATAATGTTTGATTGAAACGCATTGTATTTTTATTTTATCGATTATAAAAGTACACAATGGTATAGTACTTATGTATATATTTTTGTAAGTATTTAATGTTAGATTTAAGGAATTTGCCATATTTTACAGGGAAATACAAAGCCACCAACATATCTGACGGGCGCGTGTATGTGACCTGATTCTCAGAGGGGATAGTGCGAGTTTTACTTGATCAATCGGGTCGAGCAAGTCATTTGTATTAGTGCCATTGCGTTACCACTAGGTGGCGCTGATAAAATCACATACAAATTCGCGTTTACATGCTCGACGCTTTTGATCAAGTAAAACTCGCACTAATCCCTCAGGTTCATACTTGTAGTATTAAAATAAGAATCCTGGTTAGATGTCGCGAAAATGTCATTAGGCGGACCACAGGCCAGGGATCGGGGGGCCTAGGGGCCTGAAACATAGCGGTGGAGATTACACGCAAAATTTAATTAACAATTCAAATTTAAATTTTTTACTCATTAATAAGGGACATATCAACATCACTTAATAATTGTCATAGCTTTTGGTTTCACAACAATGGTTGGCGTCGAGTATTATTATTTAAAACTCAGTTTACTGCCGCTTCCAAAGCGTCTGTGCTGAGGAAGAGGCAACAAACTGCACTGCAGCAATTTCTTTTTTCAATGACATCAACTTCACAATTATCCAAACTTAGAACAGAAATCTGGACGAGGGAAAACATTGTTATGATAAATTGATTTATACGGTAATCCTACTACTATTATAAAGGCGAAAGTTTGTATGGATGTTTGTTACTCTTTCACGCAAAAACTACTGAACCGATTACCATGAAATTTGGTATGTAGGTAGCTGAAGACCCAGAATAACACATAGACTTTTTATCCCAGAGTTCCCGCGGGATTGATAGGGTTTCCATGCGGACGAAGTCGCGGGCGGCCTCTAGTCAAATAATAAAAGACTAATCTTACGTGTCCCCAGCTGCAATCTAAAAGAGATATTTTTAGTATAAAATTCTAGCACCGCGTTCATCTGGCAGATAAACGATAACCATTGTAGGGCCAAAAACAAAAGAACTGTCAATGGCAAACTCTATCACGCTACTTTTGTCTTTGGCCATGTTGCGGTTAATTTGTCAGATAACTAATCTTGTTTTTCAATAGGTTGCTAAGTTTCGTTTGTGATGACCAAAAAGGTCGGATTTAAAAATGTTTCTTTGATATCTAATGTCATTTTTTAATATTGTTTTTTTTTTGTCTGTGGAAAAGCAAAGACCGTATTTTTGTAATATCTTTTATTTTTTATCCTGCCGCTATACGCACTACTATACGCACGGGTCTACCTTGCATAACCAATCCATAACAAGCCTCTTGAAGAACTAACCTTAAGTCAAGATACAGACATAATTTTGTTCGAAAAGTAAGATATACCGATATCAATTTTATATGTATATTAACAGCCGTATTACGTTCCTATGTGGTTGAAGAAAAGTGTTTTTGACTATAAAGCTCTGTATGAAACTAACCACAGAAGTGAAAATGTAGACGATTCGAATTATTTTCACTCTCTATAACAATTTTTTTTTTTTTTTTGTAAACATTTTTTGACTTGCACTTACATACCGTGCCTTACTATGTAGATCTTCAATACACAAGGAACGCTTACCCTAGGACCTATAAACAATATTGTGCGCGGCTTACTTAATTATTGATACTTTTCATTAGGTACCTAGAAATCTTACCTTATTAATTGTTGATACTTGTCATTAGGTACCTAGAAATCTGACCTTATTAATTGTTGATACTTGTCATTACCTGGAAATCTTACCTTATCCTTTCTGAAGTGAAACAAAGGGCACGCGACAATAGCAGATTTGATAAAGTATTATTTTTTGTGTGCACCGATACTAATTGTTAAGTGTGTGTTTTATTTATATTTACGTTCTATGTCCAAAATTCTAGTCATGTTATTTTATAGTTGCGCCACAATAAATGTGATTTCTTTTTTTGCTTTGCAATACTTAGTAGGAATTCAAAAACTACTTAGTAAGTAACAATTTTTATGCACGAAATAAAGCCGAAGTCCAAAAATAATTGTTCAATTTTTCATTATTATAATTTAATCATTAATGGTTACGACCTACTTATATTAAGTTACATTAGTGCAAAAAATATTTAAAGCAACTTCTAAAGCATAAAACTAGTTAACTGTGAAAAATCGTGTAATTAGCGCTGAGCGAACGCGAAACTATGAAACCTTAGAACTCAGAACGAACGTTATAGGTTACGCTCCCTATTTTACCCTCCCTGCACGTATTAAAAATATCTGAACTTTTCAAAATTAACTACATTCGATTCAATGTAGGTAACGTTTATGTTGTAATATAGGAGTCCCGACTTTTTTTCATCACATAATTTTGTTTTTTGTATTTCACATTTGACTTTTACGACATCCACCGGTAAGAGATGGGAGTGGTTCTATTCTTAAAGTACCTATCGGGAATGTTACGGCACGGCATGTGTTTCATATGTTCATATAAATTCAGTTAAATGAATTTATATGAACCGAAGGTTTATCTTTATTTCAAACTAGTTACTAATTACTAGTTATTTCAATATGTTAACGACATTTCACCTACAACTATTAATATTTATTTTAACTTCCATTCCATTTAATCTTCCATTAAATTCCTTTTTATACAATGTTAAATATCAACAAAGATTTTTTCAATTATAATGTTTTGCATAAGTAATATACAGTTTGAATCGTAGTTTTCTCATACGCCTTCCTTTAAATATACTTTATTTGTATTATGTATGTGGTATCTTTTATTCATTTCACAAATGATAACGATGTCGGACCATCATGTGTCACAAACTCAAGTAAAACTAAAATAAACTTTACTTAAAACGCGCAAATGTAACAAACAGCAACATAGTGATATACACGACGAATAATTTCTAAAAATTCTACATAAATAGGTAATGGCATAATAAAATAAATTCACGTAATGCGTATTTAATTTTATGCGTCCGTTCCATACCGTTGAATGCAGATGCGTGTTGAACAAACAACGAAAGAAATTATCACCAAAGTGGCCATTGTCACATCACTATAATGGGAGAAATTTAACACTATTGTTCCCCTTCCCGTTGAAATATTATAAAACGGATAGAGGCATAAATTTTCATTTTATACAAGCTCACACTTTCATTTAAAATGATTGGAATATTATTAATGACCTTACTTTTAAGTTGTTGTTTATCGAGTGAAATTAGGGAAACAAGTTCCAAAGTGCATTTTAAAGGAAGAAGTATTTTCAATGGAATATCTTTACCGAAATGGAATCGTTCGGTTGTCAACAAAGCTAAAGAACACAACCAAGAAGCCAGATTTTGGCCTCCAGCGCAGAAAGAGAGTAGATGTAAGTATCACATAACCATTTACCAAAGTAGGTATTAAATAACAAGACAAACTTCAAGAATGGGCAAAGAATATCACTAAATTCAAAGCGAATTTTATTCTCTAATCCTTTTCGATCTCCTAAACGACTTCACGTGGAAAAAATATATGATGGATACAAGTACTGTGTTGATTTGGAGATACGCATATTTAATATATGATAAATACTCGATGTTAGTTGCCTATTAGGTATATATTACCTTAATCTTCTCAACTAGAATATAGAGAAATGGTAAGTATCCCTACCTACATCTGTATTCTATATTTGACCCAAACTTCCGGTGCCTATTTTTTAAAGTCAGTGCGATATTAGATTTGTAAGCAAGTAGTAATCACCTCAGCATTCCATATTAAATCTATCCAGTATAACATAAAAAGCGTTTTCAAGGAAATTACCGGTCTCATCTAGAATTTTACTCATAAATCTATATTTGTGCTCCATTTTCTTTATCAGATGCACACAGCGGCATTGAATAATATTGATTACATATAACCACCTTGACTCTGTGGTTTAAATGCTTATGTTACTATAAGCATATCTAGTATTTAAAAAATATATATATAGTTTTGTCTAACTTAAAAAGAATTGCGTAACTATGCAGCCATCATTATGTTTTCCTGCCCTTTGCAAATGAATTAAGATAGGGAAAACTGCTAATTGAAATTCAGTTCGCGGAAGAGCTTCTGTAAAAGACAATTTCACAGAAGAATCTGTTTTTGAAATAATAGGATTATTTAGCATTAGGATAACATCCAAAACTGCCATTGGGAATTCTTTTACGCCTATATAATAGTCAAGGGGAAAGCTTTTATTCAGATATCAAGACATAATGCAAAAACATAATATTACACTTTTGGATAAAATAATATTAGCTGCTGCAAGCGGGCTGCAATGACCATATCACGCACAACACAGTCGCACCCAGTCCAATTTACAAATACAAACAATAATTTAACATAATGAAATCAAAATGCATTTTTACTTGAAATAACACTCATCGGGGCTCAGATAAAAAAAATCCTACAGAAGAACAATGCCTATTTATTTTTATTGAATCGAGAAATAACATCGACTCCGAATAGTACGAGTATTGCGCTCCCTAGCAGACTAATAATATTTTAGAAAAATCACATGAAATAATACTTAATAAAAGTTCCATTAATAAATGTTTTAGAATTTTTACAACAATGTTAAATTATTAAAGTTTCACGTACAAAAGACTCAAAGTTCCGATTGATACATAAATTGCGGTAAAATTCTTTAACGTTTTGTCACCAGACTTTAATTATGTAAATTTAAAGTAACCATAAACTAGTAGTCACTCAGGTGCCGCCATAGCTTGCCAAACACGCTTAAAGATGCATTTGAACTTGTTGTCGAAATATTCTTTAAGTTGGAGAACTGAACAAAAGATTCATGGTCCATTCTTAGCAGTTGGATCATTGGCCCGGCTTTGATCAAGGTACACATCCTTATACCTGAATGTGCAAGTTTTCTCTCGATGTTTTTTTATTCCCCAATTACCACTTCTATAGTCTCATATTATTCCGAATTCTATGATTGTCAGCCATTAATGTTGTCAGTTTTGTCCTTGTTCACGGTGGTGACATTCCCGAATGGCGGGTGTGCCGGCGCCTCTGGAGACAACGGGACCTGCATGACAGCGAGGGAGTGTTCCGCCCGCGGCGGCTCGGCTAATGGGTACTGCGCTAATGGATTTGGACTCTGCTGTATTTGTAAGTTTCTAGTTAAAAGCATAATATCCCATCAGCAGTCTGACCGAACAAAGTCTGCTCAGTTGGACTATTGATCATATGTGATGTTCATACAAACAGGGGTGAAGTTTTTCATCTGATGCAAACATTAAGTCGGATATAAAGACCCGAAGAATATATAATCAAAATATACTCAAGATATTTATTGATTTTATTTAAAATCTTAAAACACTCATGATATTTAAAGAGTTTAAACTTGAGAAAAATCACTTAACTATTTAAACCGTTTCGGATGGTTCAAAATCAAGCACATGGTACCTATATCACTTTTACATCACATGGATGCGAATTCCTAACTCCGATCTAAAAAAAACCTTTAATCAATTTACCGAAATTATTTGTGGCTACATAGGCTACAGGGACGCATCAGGATTACTGGGAATAATCGGTCGTCGTGAACCACACATTAAGTTCGGTCGTCGTGAACCACACATCGCGCCAGACCTAGAAAACTCCAGGTATTAGGTTAAGTTTAAAATTTGTTTTATAATTAATATCTAAAGATTTTTATTATTTGTACATTATATCGTTTTTAAGTTTATGTTGAGTCCGGCCCCTAGAATACGGTCCTGTCTCTTAATAGAATACCTTACGCCCGGCAATTTGAAATCGCGGAGTCTTCTATGAATTTCGTTGCGTTTTTGTTCGATAGTTTTTTGTTTATTTTCACATTTTTTCCATCGAATATATGTATTTTAAGTTATTGTATTGTATAAATAGCATCCAATATATGTTTATTTTGTAAATCGTATTTTTCTTTACATAATTCGCAAGTTGCTATAACGCTCCCAATACGATACGCGAATCTGTACGCGCATACCTTCTGATATTGTTGTTAATTAGATATAATTTAGTGCTATTCTCATGTGAAGTGATTTTTTTAATTCTTAATGAGAATAAAGATCTTAAACCTTATATCATATCGACGACCTGAACCAAATCCTTACTTATATCATTTAAAACCTGTTCAAGTTTAAACTCCACGTAATCTCTCATTATCACTTAAGACGACGCAATGTCTAATTTCTACCCGTTTTTATAAGTAACGAGTTTCCAAACAACAGATTGAGAACATATTTTTCATTTATTCCAAGTATTTCTTTTTCATTTTAGTTATGACATCATGTGGAAGTTCTACGTCAGAAAATGGTACTTACTTCGTTAACAGCGGATACCCCTCGGCCTACGACGGCACTGGTTCATGTGAACTTACAGTCATCAAATCACACTCTGATGTGTGTCAAATCAGGTAACTGGTCTGATGAAGACTAAATTGTGGACTATTCCAAACATATTTGTACTATATTTCTTAATAATTTTTGAACATTACAGTTCTTTGTATTGTTGATGAATTTTATTTTATCTAAACTAATATTATAAAGCTGAAGATAGATGAGATGATAGATGATGAGAGAAGAGTTTTTTTGTTTGAACGCGCTAATCTCAGAAACTACTGGTTCGAATTAAAAAAATCTTTTTGTGTTGAATAGACCATTTATCGAGAAAGGCTTAAGGCTATATAACATCACGCTGCAACTATTAGGAGCGAAGAAATAATGGAAAATGTGAAAAATTCGGGGAAAATAATTCATCCTTGAGGGCTTCAATGATGCCCAAAATAACTATTCCAGGCGGACGAAGTCGCGGGCACAGCTAGTATCTTATATGCCACGTACCACACTCTTTTCCAATAGATGATAGATAAATAAATATTTGGATCACTGGGCACCTACGCACAATTAGACTCATAAATAGTAATGTTATAGTAAGCACACAGTGACTACCTTAAAAGTCTTATTTCTTGAAATTGTTGTGTGTGTCATATACGAGTAAGTAGTATCTTGAACTGCATAGTTCCCGGCACCAATAAAAAAAAGTCCATCTCTCTCCCATGGATGTCGTAAAAGGCGACTAAGGGATAGGCTTATAAAATTGCGATTCTTTTTTTAGGCGATGGGCTAGCAACCTGTCACTATTTTGATCTCAATTCCATCATTAAGCCGAGCAGCTGTACGTGGCCATTCAGTCTTTTCGGGACAATTGCTCGGTCTACCCCGTAAGGGATATAGACGTAACTATATGTATGTATCTTGAACTGATTACAGTAACAATTCTTAAAATTAGGTTGGACTTCAATCGTTTCTCCATCGCCGGTCCCGACCAAATGAATCACGTGTGTAATCAAGATCAATTCATCGTGTCTGGTGGAAACCCGGTACCTGCAATCTGTGGAGTAAATCAAGGAAGCCACAGTAAGTTTATAAGCCAACTCTACTCTGAACACTTATATTATAAAGCTGAAGAGTTTGTTTGTTTGTTTGAACGCGCTAATCTCAAGAACTGCTGATTCGAATTGAAAAATTAATTTTGCGTTGAATAAATAATTTATCAAGGAAGGCTTTAGGCTATATAACATCACGCTGCAACTATAAGGAGCAAAGAAACAATGGAAAATGTGAAAAAAAACGAGGAAAATTATTCATCATTGAGGGCTTCAATGATGCCCAAAATAACTATTCCACTCGGACGAAGTCGAGGGCACAGCTAATTATCTATACCTATACCTCCTTAAACTTTATAAATAATTAGCTGAATTAAAATGTTTTTGAATTTGGAATATGGTTGTTATCATTAATTTGGTTGCAGTGTACATCGACGCTGGTATAGGCACCACAAATCCTGTCAAATTGACATTCGTCACTAGCGGCAACTCTTTCGAGAGAATGTGGAAGGTGAAAGTCACTCAAATCCCTTGCAACAGTATTTATAAAGGTAAATATGATATAAAATTTTTAAATTTTAAGCTGTTTAGATAACTATATCTCACGCATGTATCTATTAGGTGCAAGCACCTAGATAATAATAAATAAATAAATATATACGGGACAAATTACACAGATTGACTTAGCCTCGAAGTAAGTTCGAGATTTGTGTTACGAGACACTAACTCAACGATACTATATTTTATTATAAATACTTATATAGATAAACATCCAAGACCCAGGCCAATCAGAAAAAGTTCTTTTCTCATCATGTTCTGGTCGGGATTCGAACCCGGTACCACCGGTGTCACAGACAAGCGTACTACCGCTACGCCACAGAGGCCGTCAATTGATCAAAAGTCCAATCAATCGCTTGCATTGTCGATACGAAATAACTGAAATTGGGATAATCTTTTAAAGCTGACGAAGGCTGCCTGCAGTACTACACAGGGGTCTCTGGTCAACTAAGATCCTTCAACTACGATCCCTCGTCCGGACTCCAGCTTAGCAATCAGGACTATGGAATCTGCATCAGGATGGAAAGAAACTTCTGCGGCATTCAGTATTCTGCTTGTCCAGACACAGGTACCTACGCGACCTTGAATATAATTTAATTTAGAACAAATAACTTACTTTGATTTGAGATATGAAGAAAATGCTGCAGTGCAGTTTGTTACCGCTTCTTCTGCACTGACGCCTTTGAAGCGGCAGTAAACTTAGTTTTTAAGTAATTTATTTGACGTCAACCAATGTTGTTAAACCATACGTTTTGACCATTATTAAGCAATATATATATTATTATCCTATAGTAATGAATAAAAATTTAGAATTTTGCATTTTTTGATAGCGTTCAAACAAACAAACAACAAAAGTATAGATTTAAATTATGTTAATCTGACAAGGATATATATACATTTACAATCATTACTTTTTTCAGTAAATAACAGATCGCGTGCTTTCACTTTGAGCGGTAATAGCAATGGGCCGGTTAACGCGATGATTGGATCGGGAACTGGTTCAAACAATTGCGCCAATGATTGGCTCCTCATACCATGTGCGACAAACGTTGGCCGGATCCAGCCAGCGCAGGCGTTATGTACTGACCGCATATGTGGAGGAACTTTCTCTGCCGACTTGAGTATGCAAGCTTCAGCTGTGTTGAGTGAGTATGCAAATTGTGGTAGCAATTTCATCACCTCTTTACTTGTTTTTCCATCATACTTGCCCTCTTTTCTTTCTTTACTCTATTTCGTTTGTCACGATTCCTGTATACTTCTTTCATCCATAATGATTAATTGCTGTTGTGAACAATTTTATATTTTTTATAACAACCTTTTTTTTGTGTATATGTTTTCTTTTATACATACATACATAAAATCACGCCTCTTTCCCGGAGGGGTAGGCAGAGACTACCTCTTTCAACTTGCCACGATCTCTGCATACTTCCTTCGCTTCATCCACATTCATACTTTTAACTCTCTTCATGCAAGCTCGGCGGTTTCGGGTGATCAACGCACACACATAAATATACATAACCTAGTATTTAACAATAGTGTTAATAACTAGGTTATGTATAAACTGTATTATTTATTGTATTGTATACTTTATTATATATTGTATTCGGTGTAAACTGCAATAGAATGTTGATATTGTTACAGGTACTGTCAAGCCGTTTCGCCTTTGGTTCCACACGGACAACGTAGAAGCACCGGTAGATATAGATAACCGAGGTTTTTGCCTTAATTTCATACAACAACCGTGTACAAATAACGTGATTTAGTGTTAATTTTTTCAATAGTAAAACCTCATTGTTAAGAACAACACCATTTTTTTATAAAAATAAATTTATTTTGATGGAAAAAATATTTTTTATTGCTTATTCAAATTACTGGTTAACGAAATTTACCCTCAATCAAGGGATTGATGATTCGAATCTCAATGCCATCATAAAGCCATACAGCAGAATATAGCCTCTCAGACTTTTCAAGACTGTTGGTTCTGTCTACCCCTAAAGGCGGATATAGATGTGACGGATCAGTCTGGTTTGGTTGACAGCTCGTAATTTTACGTACATATTTCGGCATTATCTTAATACGTCGCATTATTATCACGTCTCTTGACTTAACTCGACAACATCTCCTACTTGTCTCGTGCTGTATTTCGTCACTTTCGCAATTCGTCCGACATTGTACTCAGAGAAGCATAAAATAGATTAATAGGAAAAAATGGTTAACAATTATAAACTTGATTGTATATGCTCACCGGACGAATTGCGAAAGTGACGAAATACAGCATGAGACAAGTAGTAGATGTTGTCTAGTTAAGCCAAGAGACGTGATAATAATGCGACGTATTAAGATAATGCCGAAATACGCAAAATGACGAGCTGTCAACTAAACCGAATCTTCGATTGTTACCCTTAATAAAGAAAAACCATAGAAATCAAAGAAAATCTTTTGAATATTAACCTGTTAAATTAGTGGCGAATAAAAGGTAAACTGTAATAAGAAATGACACCAATCAATACAATAAAAAAATAAATCAAGCTTCATTTAAAGTAAGTGAAATTGAACAACTACTAATTGCCACAGAATACGCGATATTAAGTCGGGAGTCCTTGATGCAGTACTTCAGCGCAGGCCACTCACGAATTCCGCCATCCTTTGTCCTACGCTAGCAGCCTCCAAGCTTTCAGTGTTTCCGAAACTTTAGCTCCGTGCGAACGTATCGTCGCAACACTGGCGCGTTATTCGGATTCCACGACTATGGTCGTCGCTGAGACATCAGGTACATCAAATACCACATTCAATATAACTGTAGCCACCCGGAGTTGTCACCTTTTTAGATTCCCACATGAATTTTTAATGTCACAACGGCGAGCGCCGTGCGGGCCTAGCTTGCCAGTAAATACTCGCCTTTGAAGTGTTACGCATACTCCTAATTAAGCAGTTTAATGAAAAATACTTGTACATGACATAGCATGATTGAGATGTCTAGTCGTCAAAATTTATACCCTACAATAACTGCCAGTGAGTTAATTTAAATTACATTAAATGAAACGGGTTTATAAAATTTAAAAGTTAATAAAAATTATCCTGTATAGTTAGTTACATATGTATATACACATGTTTTTTAAATAAAGTTAAAAATTAAATGAATGCACCGATTTTTTTTTAACAATGAAATATGAAATATTATAATTTACATTTATTTTTATTTTTTTATAGCGAACGATGACATGGATTCTGAATCCAAAACATGCGGGAAAATTTTGGTGATGCTTTCTTGGGTCCTGGTCGTCATCACAATGCCGTTTTCACTCTTCGTGTGTTTCAAGGTATGGCTCTTATTGCTTAACTTAAGTATACTACTTTAATTAAGGTTGGCACATTATGTCAGTTTCTGTTTAATTTTGTCTGGAATCTGAAATTTTTAATTACGCGCTCGCGAGCTTTTGGGCTGTTGAATGCGAATTTCAGATATTATCAGTATGCGAAATGTGTTATTGATGCAGCAATGTTTTTAAATATTTTTTGAATTTTTAATCAATTTGGAATTATAAAATAAGGTGATCTTATTGAGCAGTTAAGAGTGAGTGAGTTTGTTTTAAAAGAATTTGAGAGAATGAAGAGTGAGTCAATTGGTTCTAAAAAGCACCAGGTTAAAAAAAAAGGTAGTGAGGATTACTGCATAGCCCCTCTTAACCATGGATTTTTTTTCCGATTACTTATCTGACTGACTATAACTACAATCGAAGAACGATAAAAAAATGGGTTACGGAGAACACACGGGAGTCGTTTCAGGTAAAAACATATTATCTCAAACTATGTTCATTGGCGCACCCCGGGCTTCACACCGGAAATTTGAGTAAGACTAGGAGGATGATGGACTTATACAACGGAACCCAGTTAAATCATAGATATATAAGTTTAGTAAACCCTCACCATTAGACCACATGTTAGCTGATTTTTTTGTTTCAAACAAGAAAGTCATCTATTTTTAAAGTTGTGATATGTGTATTTCTGTGTATATTTTTTAAATATGTAGAACACAATAACGACATACACTTAATGGATCATTATATTCACATTAAGTATGGTTATTTTTTAGTAATAGCGCCCCACACACGTAAGCACTCCTAGTGCATTCTGAATTTAAATGTAAAACTGAACACAATTGTAAATCGTATTTGGCTTAAATTACTTTAAACATTTGAAATTAACGCAAACCTCATTTTAGTAATTTTATTATATGTTCCGTAATTTGACGGGCGAGGCGCGGCCTCTGACGTTGTTTTTTTTTTTTTAATTTAATTACAACAGCTCAATTTTCCATGCTGGTCTAGTGCGAAATGAAAACATACCTAGTATGTACCAGCTACATCAGTTCCCATACATATATATACGTATGATCACGTCTTTATCCCTTACGGGGCAGACAGAGCCAACAGTCTTGAAAAGACTGAAAAGCCACGTTCAGCTGTTTGGCTTAATGTTAGAATTGATAGAATTGAAATTCAAATAGTGACGGGTTGCAAGCCCATCGCCTAAAAGAAGAATCCCAAGTTTGTAAGCCTATCCCTTAGTCGCTTTTTACGACATCCATGGGAACGAGATGCCGGGAACCACACCGCACACATCAGTTCCCGCGCAAATAAATCATGAGAAAGCCTTTTAAACGGACCTGACTACCTGAACAATTCTATAACAATATCGACTAAGTAATGACGGATGATGATTTTTAATTTATTTACTTATAGTTCGTAGAATATGTTCACAATTTTTACATACATACATATAGTCACGTATAGATGTGACTATATATATGTACATATGTAAAATTCGACTCTGCATACCCCGCAAGGTAGGTAAAGCCAAATTTTACTTAACACAAAACACGTTACTTCTTCATTGGAGTAATTAAGTATGTTCATTTGATTACCACTGTTTCATATTTTGAAATGTTTGAAACTTTAAATTTCTTTTTTGATACCGTTATATGTTTTCCTTTGTTAAAAATGTAGTGAGGACTGACATTATATAAAGGAACGCGATGGCCACGTGTTCATTCTATTGCATTTCATTTCCGTTCAACGTATTTCGCAACATCTGGGTAGTATTTTGACAGCAAACGCCTTTCACATACATAACTCGAAAAAATAAGACAGCTTGGCTAGTAAATACACCGTAATAATACGTATCCCTTAGCGCAAATTCTGACGTAGCTTTACCTAATAATTAATAGCATAGGTACTCATACATAAATTATTCGCTAGCTTTTGCTTGGGGATCGCTACCGTGGGAATGTCAAGAAATACTTTCTTAACGTTTGCCTGCGTCATTATAAGTAAGTGACCGAGTGGTGCTCGGTGCACGTAAGCAATCCATCAAAAATGTAAGAAAAAAGACCTTAAAAAGTATAAAAAGATGAAGAATCCGTCGCTGGGGAACGAACCCGACAGACAAATATTGCTCGTTTAATATTATAGGTCACGTAAACTTTGCACAGAGATATTGAATTTCCAGGAGGATTATAGATGCCAATTCCTTGACAGTCTTACCATATCTATTGTTCGACTTTCAATCTGTCTGTCTGTTACACGTTCACGCCTAAACCACTTTATTGATTTTGATAAAATTCAGTATGTATATATAATCACCGAAGCCCAAAACAGGCTACTATTTTCTAAAACTTTACACAAGAGCGAAGAATTTTAGAGTAGTAGGTATGTTATAAATTAATTTACTGATAATGCTAACAAACAGTTAAATATCACATTCAAGCCATACTTTCAAAAATCACCCAAGGACACAAAGGAAATTATACCTTGAACGTACATAATTAACATTGTTTTTACTTTGGTAGTTAATTATCCTGTCGGTTACATTCGGTAACCTACATTTATGTTATGCATTTGTAGGTTCACAGTAAATTAATGAACCTAATGCTCTGCGCCACTACCATGATTGCCACTATCTTGATTCGGCTGTATGTTCATTAATCATTCAAGGGATGTACGTACGCCTGGGACACATCATTTTGTCCTTCGAAACAATTTGTAGTTCTTACCAAGAAATCAAAAAATGACGCAATAGGATAATAAATCAATACTTGATACCAATATTATAAATGCGAAAGTAACTCTGAATGTCTGTTCGCTTTCACGCCTAGACGTTGAACGGACTTTGATGAAATATGAAGTCCTATTTACGGACTGTTTTTACTAGTGTGGGACTCCTGGTATCTAGTGTGCCAGCCTTCCCATTAAAACCCCTGCTGTCCTGGTATAACTAAAATGCCGTTATCTGCCAAATCCTTGTTTGAGGTAAAACGTCAAAAACTGCGGAAAAAATTTAAACTGATGCCATTCATCAATGAGAACGCCTATTTATGACTAGTACCAATAGTATGAAAGGTACCAAAAAGTCGTATATACAGATCGAAAGAGATTTTTTTTTCTTATTTTACTGGTAAAAAAGGTGTAAATCCTGATGTCAGATAACGGCATTTTAGTTATACCACGGCAGACTGTGGTGCGCCCTTCTCGCCATTTTGAGGACATCATGGGATCGCATGTTATTTCACCACGATACCCTCTGGCTTCCCGGTGCGACTTACCAGAGACTCTTACCGTTTGGGCGACTAGTAAGTTGCTGGCAGCCCTTTTTACTTCAGGGTCAAAATAAATAATGTTGACCCTAAGGAAGGACATAGGCTTTATTGTAGAAAAAGGGGGAGAAGAGGTTAAAATAGAGGATGAAAAATTGTCATTAAACTTTTACGTTGAATGTGGGTTGAAACTTGAAATACTTAAATGAAGAAAAACTGCACATAAGGTTGATTAATCACTTAACTTGTATTATAAGGACTCATTAACGTAAATATACATTAAATTACAGAACTCGGATGATCTTTAGGTTAATATAATAATCTAAGCAATATAATTACAAAAAAAAAAAAAACGTTCCCGCAATGTATTCTTTTCCTCATAATATTTTATAGGTGGCCAGTTCTAACCTATTTATTGCAAAGAGGTAGTCAACCTCTGTATTTTCAAACAGCTAGTTATGAATATACTTTGGAGTATAACAAATAAACTTACTTTCTCATTTATAATATTAGTTGAAATTGTGATTATGTTGTCACAAACATTAGTTGCTACGTCACATCCACTTGTACTTACCATTTCTATATTGTGGTAAGTACTAAAGTGTACTATTTATACGTTGAAGATCACCAATACTTTATTTAATACCAGTTCCTTGTTTTCGAGGAATGGAAAACCTGAAGCTTGATAATAACCAATATGTTTGTATTGCAGGTCGTTCAAGAATATGAGAGGGCTGTCATATTCAGACTCGGTAGATTATTGTCTGGTGGGGCGAAAGGACCAGGTACGATATTTTTAGATAACAAAAAGCTGTTCATGATTCATTCATTTATATAATCACGTCTGTTTTCCTTGTGGGGTAGACAGAGCCAGCAGTCTTGAAAGACTAATATGATATAAGGCCACGTTTAGCTGTTAGGCTTAATGATGGAATTGAGATTGAAAATAGTGACAGGTTGCTAGCCCATCAGTTAAAAGAAGAATCCCAAGTTTATAAGCCTATCCCTTAGTCGCCTCCATCGCCATCCATTTGAAAGAGATAGTAAACGTCGGTTGATTTGTCTTTTATTGAAAATATTTCTTTTTGTTCATAGGCATATTTTTCATTCTGCCCTGCATTGACACTTATGCTAGGGTGGATCTGCGCACACGCACATACGACGTGCCGCCACAAGAGGTTAGTAATTATTTATAAAATCTATCCATATATAAAAGTTATTCATAATAAATATCTTTTTTCCAGGGGATAGTAAGACACTTTTTAGTTAAAAATGTCCAAATCCTTATAGTTAAATTATTAAAAGTTCTAATGTCAATTAGTTGAAATATCTCCTAACAGCTTTACGCACATTAAGTTAATACATGAAGAAACGAGGGTACTTAAATGAAACTAACATAGAATCGTCGATTATGTTTCTAAATAATGATAGGAATGAAAGATGATGAGAAATGTTAACGATTACAGAAAGTGGAACTTAGAACACAGTCTTTACATTTCCTACTGAACTTATAAAAATATACAAATAAAAATGTTTAAAGAAAAGCATACCAATAAAACATAAATACTTACATAAAGTCACGTCTACATCCCTTGCGGGGTGGAAAGAGACGACAGTCTTGAAAAGACTGAGATGCCAAATTCAGCTAACATAATGATAAAAAAAGAATCACAAGTTTATAAGCCTATCCCTTAGTCGCCTTTTACGAAATCCATGGGAAAGATATGGAGTGGTTATATTCTTTTTTTTTGTATTCGTGCCGTGTGGTTCCCGGCGCCAATACAAAAAAGAATAGTTACCAATAAAACCTAGGTTTTTTTTTTCATAAGGTATTACCAACTCAGAAAACTAGATACGGTACAAGCCTATCACCAAGCCTTTTGTACAAAATGTGTGACATTACATAGAATAAATAAACCTTTTAAGTTGAATACTCCGATGTTGACAATGTTAACATACGTGACCTCTCCCGTGGTATATCGATTTATTTGACCGATGTTCTTTCGTCAGTATTTTATAACGAGGTTTATCGCTTTGTGAATGTTCAAGAACACATTTAAATAAATCGCTAACTTTTATAAAAACTATTATGTACGTGGTGATCACTCGTAAAAGTGATATTATTATCACCGTTCAATTATAAGATGATAGCTGCTGAATAATGTTATGACGGCCTCTATATAATTATTTATTTTAAAATATAGTATTGAGTTGAGTTAGTATCTCGTAACACAAGTCTCGAACTTACTTCGAGGCTAACTCGATCTGTGGAATATGTTTATAAATAAATATATACGGGACAAATTACACAGATTGAGCAAAGTTTGAAACATGCGTTATGAGATACTTACTCAACTATACTTTATTTTAAATCAATATCAACGGTTGGAAAGATGTAGTCTCTGCCTTCCCCTTCGGGAAAAAGGCGTGATTATATGTATGTATGAATCCATGATTTATTCTCATCTTATTCATTGTGTTTGCGAACTTACGACAATTTCGCGGCTAGTAAGTTATCGTGTGTAGAACCAAACCCCAAAATTAAGTGTTTTTTTTATTTTCTTTACTCAATTTTCCATTATGTCAGTATCCAGAGTGAAGCCCAAAATCTTAAAGTATAGTATAATTAATCAAGTAATTACATAAATTACAAAACATGTATCATTTACTATTAACATGCCCGTTTCAATATAAACATTACAAATATTTTTACCTTTAAAAGTTATTTAAAAGGTATCCAATAAACTATGTCGAAATAGGTATAAAGTGCTTCAATGCGTAAAAGCTTTCCGGTGCAACCAATTTTAAAATGTTTAATATTGCTCGGCGCATCAATTTTCATGTTGGGTGCTTTCATACGAGTACATTTTCGACCGAGTTAAAAGCTAATTTGAGTTTAAACCACAGCTTTTAATAAATTATATATAACATCTATTTTTCATACCCCTACACACTTTTTTTTTTTTTAACTACAAATTACTTAAAAAAAAATTATATGGCAAAACAGCGTTTGCCGGGTCAGCTAGTGTCTTATAAAATCTTGCACTATTTCAAAAATAAAACGATATAATTTGGGAATCTATTATGATTTGCGTGCCAATGGTCTGAAAACTGAAGACGCCGCCCGTGGACAAAGTGAATGAAGATGAATGTAGGAAAGCGGGCCCCAGGGTTCGAAACACTACAGTGGAGGGTGCAACTGGGAATGCCCAAAGATGAGAGAGATGTAATTTGGTCATCACCTCGAGAATTTTCAGTAATATTAAGTATATATATGGGATTTAAAGTAAAACAGTGCGGAATTATATCGTTAATCTTCTTATTTTATTAGACTTCTTAAAAACACATCTATTAACGTCTTACATCGTAACACAGACTCCCTATTCTCTCTCTTAATGTTGCCAGCCAAGAGGTCAGCTAACAAAAACAAAAATCAAAACTTCTCTCACATACTCTCACTACTATATATTATCTTATTTTATTCGTTACAAACAAAACTACAATATATTACAAAATAAATTATAATATTCAATACTACGCCTATTCTACAATTGGGATTTTGACTGCTTCTTATGTTATAGGTGCTCACCAAAGACTCTGTGACGGTCTCCGTGGACGCCGTAGTGTATTATCGCGTCCACAACGCGACTATATCCATCGCCAACGTCGAAAACGCCCATCATTCCACCAGGCTCTTAGCCCAGACCACCCTCAGGAACACTATGGGAACCAGACCTTTGCACGAAATTCTCAGCGAGCGGGAGACTATCTCTGGAAATATGCAACTCTCATTGGACGAAGCTACCGAAGCTTGGGGTATCAAGGTGGAGAGGGTTGAAATGTGAGTTATGTCACATACATATGGTCACGTCTATATCCCTTGCGGGGTAGACAGAGCCAACGAGCTGGCCACGTTCAGCTATTTGGCTCAATGATAGAATTGAGATTCAAATAGTGACAGGTTGCTAGCCCGTCGCCTAAAAAAAATCCCAAGTTTATGAGCCTATTCCTTGTGTGTTATGTCTCTGTTTGTGTTTTAACTATTTAGGTGGTCATCGTATTCAGGAAAGCCCCGGAGCACTGCGATGTAGGGTGCAATTGTGAAATATGGCCAAGAAATTTCTTGTTTCTAGGTTTAAGAAAATAGAAAATAAAAGGAGCGTGGGTTTCACGTCTATATCCCTTGCGGGGTAGACAGAGCCAACAGTCTTGAAAAGACTGAATAACTAATGTCGTGTAATCTATACTAATATTATAAAGCCATAAGGAGCAAAGAAATAATGGAAAATGTGAAAAAAAACGGGGAAAATTATTCATCCTTGATGATGATTCAATGATGCCCATAATAACTATTCTACGCGGACGAAGTCGCGGGCACAGCTAGTGTCTTATAAAATCTTCCACTGTTTCAAAGTCAAGCGATTTGATTTGCCCACCATTTGCAATGCGAATAGATCGAACGAAGCCAAGCCCCATTGACTAATCAATACTAGTGATACGAAGCTAAGTGAAATAATGGAGCGTCCACCAACATTATGTGATTTTGTTTTTTTTTTTTCATCTTGATATGGCAAAATAGACCCTGCTGTCACCTGTCACAGTTGAAATTTATTCGAACCAACTATATATACCTACATTAGGACGAAACTTTTTTGGGGTGTTACGGTTTGTCAAACAAAATTAACGACTGATTTAATCAGAGTCAAATAGGGCTATAGTTATAATCCAAAAATGTATACGAGACAACTGGTTTTTAGGGTTCCAAATTCAAAACTTAATTAACATGAGACCGTAGTTAATTTGTGTGTCAATTTGACGGCCAAATTTACATTTCTGATGGCAATCGGTAACCACACTGCACCGTATCCTTTGCCGCCTTGCTTTTTCCGATTTCATTAAACGTGATAATGAATTTAATTTATTGGAAAATCCCTAGGAAAGTTGGGCTCCGCTTTGTCCATGTCCTTGATAACATAATTTATAATTTGTAGTCCAATTGAACCAATTTACGACGACAAATCCACGACGAATTTCGTGAGAATTGAAACATGTGTTACGTACCTACGTGTATCCTGTATGTAGTTAAAGTAAAAAAAGTCAGGGTTACAGTATTTTGTTAATTTTTATACATACATATATATAGTCACGTCTATATCCCTTGCGAGTGGACAGAGCCAACAGTCTTGAAAAGACTGAATGGCCAGGTACAGCTATTTGGCTTAATGATAGAATTGAGATTCTAATAGTGACAGGTTGCTAGCCCATCGCATAAAAGAGAATCCCAAGTTTGTAAGCCCTTAGTTGCCTTTTACGACATCCATGGGAAAGAGATGCGAGTCCTATTCTTTTTTTGTATTGGTGCCAGTAACAACACGGCACATTTAATTTTTATCATTTCATTTAACTCTTGTCGATGGAGTTGATAGGGAAATTAAATGGATGTTATTTAATTTTATACATCTTTACAGAAAAGACGTGCGTCTCCCCGTACAATTGCAGCGCGCCATGGCAGCTGAGGCCGAGGCGGCTAGAGAAGCTCGTGCCAAAGTCATCGCCGCCGAAGGAGAACAAAAGGCATCCAGAGCTCTTCGAGAAGCTTCTGAGGTCATCGGTGACAGCCCTGCAGCTTTGCAACTACGGTACTTGCAGGTGAGTACGTAGGTAACGTGTGAGCGCAGTTAGTAGTGTTGCTGGCCTTGGAAATTAATAATACAAATACAAATCTCTTTATAGCGGAAACAGGTAGAAAAGATGATACAAACAGTTCGTGTCACTGTGATCTGTCATCACAAGACGTACAATAATTCAGTCACAGATACAATAATCAGATAATTTTATTTCATTTAAAATTAAATCATTCAATAATAAATTAAAAAATTAAAAATTCGCCTTAATTTATACTTAATTAAAAAATAATAATATATATAGCAATAGTCATCAATTAATATATATGAAGATCAGTTTGGTACCAAACCAAGTATTGTAGTACGATAGTATTGTAGTTATTGATACTATTACTTATTATGTTGCTTTGTATAATTGATACTAATACTTAGTACTCAACAACTACAATACTATCGTTTACTATAGAGTTGAGTCCTATAAAATGGAGGCTAGTCTTTTTAATAAGACTTAAACTTAACTTCATGTATACGTATAGGTATAATAGTATTTTTTTCTAAAATACCGTGTGGTTCCCGGCACCAAAACAAAAACGAATAGGACCGTTCCATCTTTTACCCATTGATGTCGTAAAAGGCTACTAAGGGATAGGCTTACAAACTTGGGATTATTTTTTAGGCGATAGGCTAGCAACCTGTCACTATTTGAATCTCAATTCCATCATAAAGCCAAACAGCTGAATGTGGCCTATCAGTCTTTTCAAGACTGTTGGCTCTGTCTAGACCGTAAGGGATATAGACGTGACCATATGTATGTATGTATGTACTATTACTTATTATGTTGCTTAGTATTATTGATACTATTACTTAGTATTATTATACTACTGTATAAGTATATACTATAGTTAGTATCACTATAGAGTTGTGTCCTATAGAGGGAGGCTAGTCTTTTTAATAGGACTTAAACTTTACTTGATATATAATAGCTTTTTTCCTAAAATTGATTTTTTCTTTTTACAGACCCTCAACACGATATCAGCTGAAAAAAACTCTACGATTGTATTCCCCTTGCCAATCGATCTTCTTACATACTTTATGAAAGCCAAAGAGGAAGTTTAAATAAATTACCTTTATTAACTGAATAGGTACTTAGATCTAAGTAACTGGCGATTGAGGTTATCTTTTGCGTAAATCAAGTAAACCCAGCATAGTAAAAAATACGAGTAGACCATCGATATCAGAATAAAATAAAAGAAATCATCGTCATCATGACAGCAATAGGACGTCCACTGCAGAACTTAGGCCTCCCCCTCGATTTCCACCACGCTGTATTGGAAGCAACCTGCATCAAACGTGCCGTGTGGTTCCCAAAATACAAAAAAGAATAGGACCACTCCATCTCTTTCCCATGGATGTCGTAAAAGGCGACTAAGGGATAGGTTTACAAAATTGCGATCCTTTTTTTAGGCGATGGGCTAGCAACCTGTCACTATTTGGATCTCAATTCCATCATTAAGCCGAGCAGCTGAACGTGGCCATTCAGTCTTTTCGGGACTATTGGCTCTGTCTAGCCCGTAAGGGATATAGATGTGACTATATGTATGTATGTATGCATCAAACGTTTCCACGCGGTGTACGCCAGGTCGTCGGTCTCTCGTGACCACCCTACGCTGCGGTTCCTTGTACGTGGTCACAACTTGAAAACTTTAAAACAAACAATAGGATGTGTCGCGCGCAGTTTGCAGTGCATTTATAAAAATGACAAATATAACTCAGAATTAAGATTCAGTAAACATTATGGTGACTAATGGTGATGATTTCCATCAGTTGCGACGATACATTTAATAGTACTCATCTCTATAATATTATTTCTATTCCGAATCCTATATAGTATGCTAATAACTAGCACGATATGAGGTAGTGTTATAATTTTTGGACATTCATGATACATTGATATCCAGGTATTTTACCACCGCAATGTCAACAAACCAAATACTTTAAGGTGTCAATCAAATTTGATATTATAATTCTAGTCCCGTTTGTAATTACATTATTAATTGATAGGTAGGTAAGATTTCTTTTTCGACATTTGAATGTCTATTATCTTATAAAGTCATTGTATGTATAACATACCTAAGTACTTACTACATATTTAATGAAAGTGTGTCAAGCAGTACTAATAAAAATCTATTAAACATTTACAGTATTTCATTTATTCATGTTACGTATAATAACAACCCATCAACACATTTTAATTAAATTTAAAAGAGTTTGAGGTTTATAAAGTGTTTGTCATAAGCCAATACAAATACAAATAGATATTATGATTATAAAAACAAATAAATTACACGTATAGAAAATTTTGTTACTATTGTAAAAGCTGAAAACAAAGGCCATCGTCAAGATACTTAATTAGATTTTAAGTAAGTATCTTATCTTTATTAAGGACGAAGACTTCCTGTATGGCCTGAGTCTAAGATATTATTTATTTATGCTTTATTATAAAAAATCTTAATGATGTACTAAAGCTTTATCTAACAGTCTGCCATTGGAATAAGCAAAGAACTTTTTATTTACCTATATAAATATTTGTAATAAAATATCTTTAAGTAAGTGTCGTATATCACAAAATTACGAGCTTACTTTAAGGGTTATATCAATCTGTGTACATCGTACCTATATACATATTTATTTTTAATAAAAGACAAATAACAAGGTAAATAAACGAGCTACCAAACAAGCATGACGACTTGGTCATATTTGTATTGTAAGGAAAAATAGCAGGTTGCCGATGGCTAATAATTTTGTAAACACAGCAGAACTGTAATTACCACCCAGGTAACCTGAATATTTAACCGAGGACAAGTCGAATCGATGTTATACACGACACGACATTAATGTGAAACCAATTCTATTTGCAAGACAATAAATAGCAATACCAATAATCGTTACACACACCACGGCTGACCTACCATCATCCACCTTACCCACGAGGGTATGTGATGGCGAGGAACGCTAACTCGTGAAACCCCTATTTCTTTAGTTAACTCTTAATCTGATGATCAAGTTCCTGCGTCAGTCTCAAGGTATATTAATAGGTTAAGGCGTTTTCCTGAGAGATTTAGTGAAACTATGTATATACCTACTACTTGAAAAAAAAAAAGATAAGGTATTTATGATATAGTAAAAGATGTAAGTATCTACTCGTAGTCTCTGCCTTCCCTTCCAGAAAAGAGGCGTGATTATGTGTGTATTATTCGGAATCATCAAAAACATCACTACGTGTCAGTTTTATCTACAAAAGGCATGTGTGCAATATATTTTTTCCTAGATATACATGCCTTATACCATTTATACATCACAAAAAGATGTAAAAAAGACACTGTTTCTCTAGATCAACCATAATCTGTGTTTATTATACGTACATATATATGTATGGATCTTTTCAAAATTCGTAGATATCCTTCAAGTTGTGACAAAGTTTTTAGCCAGATTAACAAGAAATTATTTTCGGTATGCAGGCAACAAGTTTGAATATATCACTAAAAAAGATTTACGATTTTTCGAGGGTGACTTCGACATCTCAATCAAAAGATATTGAAGAAATTTCGAGGTGAATAAAACAGTTTTCCTATACAACTTGGTTAAAATTAACGACGAGTTTATTATCATCTATTATCTACGGTTGTCAAAAAATTAACCTATAAGGTTATAACGCATGTAAAAAGAAATGATCCTCAAAAACCATCGAGCGAAGAACTATTTAAAAAAATTGTCCTTACCGAAACATACATGGGCTGAATTATTACGGGAAGAATTGTGAAAGGTAACAAGAACATGCACTTGGCATTTTAATTTTTTTGCAGCAATATTATAGTTCAGTTTAGTTTTACTAGATACGATTTCGTATTTTTCTATAAATAATATACCTACAAATTTAATAATGCCGAATGAAATCAGCGGTTCTAATTCCACTTTAGAAGAAAAAAATAATAACAAATTAAGTAAATAGTGTGTCAACACAGCAGAAGTTAGTAATACCACAACAGCTATTGAAATGAAGGCTGGACAATTCTAGTTGCTGACAGTCTTCACAGGAACGTTGATTAGCAGTAAGGTCAGGTATATTTTGAGTTTACCAGTAAGCAGAAAATAAAAAAAAGAAAAGAACATATTTTTCATAAAAGTATAATTATAACGTTCACTTAGTAGTTTCTTCAGGCGATGTCCTCGCTTTCTTCTTAAAACACTAAAGAGAAGCTTACTTACTTAAATGACACATTTTTTTAATTTTCTTGCTTTTCCTAATATTTGCTGAATGTTTTCAACACTCTCTGACCTCGGCGGAAAACTGTCGTACGACGTAAATAAATTTTCCACATCCTGAGACTCCGTACCTGTTATTTCATTGCTGACCAACGACAAACCCAAATTAAATTTTAGAGATGTTTTTCCCTCTCTGAAAATTAAGTAAATGACTTTCTGTTGCAAAATCCTCAATGAGAATTGTTGATTTAGTTTCAAGGCTTTGGATTTTATTTCCAAAGGTTTCAATTTCTGCATTTGTTTGTCTGATTTTTCCTTGAGAAGATTTTCTAGATTAATTGCCAGCATATCGGGATTCTTTTTTTTTGAATTGTCACTGCTAATCTCAACGTCAGGTTGAAGTATTGTACGAACAGGGGAATCCTTGTAAAAGGTGTCGAAAAAGACCGGCTGCAGAATAGGCGGATCGTTCAAGGTGTGCCACTTCCATTTACACGGAGAATCGATGGTTTTATCCATGAGCATGCCCTCTGATTGATTGTATTTCAACCTTGTAGGAAAAGAAAGAATGTTACTGCAATATCAACCACTTGTACATTGTATATTAGTTGTTAATATTTATATTATAGAAGTTTATTATTTTCGTTATAAAATGTATTTCAATACTTTGTAGAATGACAGTAAGTTTTGGTGTAGAGATGGAATAATAAATAACGTGTAATGCCAATAAACCTTTTAACAGGACAAGACTGCCTATATTATTTAAATCAAACATATGCAAAATTTATAACAAATAGACCAAAACTGTGTGACTGTTGATACTTTCTGTAAACCAAAAGTTTAATATTGCAGACATCTATAGACTCAGAATCCCGCCGAAAAAGTGGCCGTTTGAACAAATTTGAACCTAAGTTTGTTTACGATACTTATCCAAAGTTCTGGAAATTACGCAACAACTGAATGACATCGGGTCGCCGCTAGATGATAATTTTGTCTACGTGCTCAGGTTACCTACTAAATATGATCTCCACATGACATCCAAGCTATCGTGTGAACTAGTGAAGGCCAAACTCTTGCAGGAGTATCAAGACACGAGCAGACCAAGCAGGCCAGAAACAATGCAGTTTGAAAGCGGAACCAAGTTGTTATACAAGAACTTTGTAGCTACTAACCACAACAACTCCTTAACATAAGACTCTTTAAAGATAATATGATAAAATAACAACCTTTCCTTTCCATAGCTATTGTATACAACACCATTTCCAATGCCATCAAAAACTCCCAAAACTGTTACGGGTTTTGATACACCATTTTTTGGTTCTCCGTCACTGTATACCACATACCTATATGCAACATTTGGTTCTGTAGGATAAGATAAAAGATATTTAATCGTTAGACAAGTTTTAAAAGTATTTGTATTTCGAGACGTATTTGTAAGCCGTGTGGCGCTTAGAAATAGGAGCACTCTATCTCTATGTCTTGGATATCCTTAAGGGCTACGCAATGAATAATCACTTATTACAAACACCCAAGTTGATCTGGTAGCAAAAAAAAGCCTTTGTGTACCAGCTGCTTCTCTCCCTGTGCATATTAAAATTCAATCAAAAAATAACTTGTACTTTGGGATTCTTCTGTAAGACAATTAACTAGCAACCTGTCACTATGTAAACCTCAATTTTATTATTAGGCCTTCCTGCTAAACTTTGCCTTTATCTCTTTTCGAGACTACTGGCTCCATCTCCTTCGTAGGATTTAACGCCTGATGAATATATGCATACTTATTGCTATTAAATGAAGAGATAATGACCAAAAAGTGTTTCTACCTTTCGCTTTATAATAGTGCAAAGCAACTTTGCCGTTTTTGTAGAACAATTTTCCGTAACCTTCCCCATCAATGTCAGCTAATATTTCTTCACTGTCGTTATATGACATTGTTGTTTTTTTGTTACGCTGAAACCAGTTGTTCCCAGCGTTTACAGGTTTCATCCTGTAAATATCCATCTAAAACAAAATAGCAATAATACAGGACTCGACACTTGAATTACAAGAAATTAAATCAATCAGAAATTTTGAATCACTACATAGTATAAAACAAAGTCGCTATTTTAGTCTGTTTGTCTGTATGCTTAAATCTTTAAAATTACGCAACGGATTTTGATGCGGTTTTTTGTAACAGGTAGAGTGATTCAAGAGGAAGGTTTTTATGTATAATAACATTTATAATTTTGCACCCGTGCGAAGCCGGGGCAGGTCGCTAGTCTACTATAAATTTATTAGAACCAAGGTTGTATTTTATTGTTGATTCAATTATGATTTAAAGTATTTAGAAATTTTGCAAAGATTACAAAAATCAATCAATAAAAAGGCTTTAAAAGATTCTGTTTTTAAAGCGATGAAATAGTAAAATGTTATTATCTTGCATCGCAATAACATTGTTATGCTATCTACCTCCACCGTCTGTCTACGCCGAAAGTGATATAAAAGTACCGTGTGTGTATGTTTGGCATCAAGTACTTTACATACATACATACATATGATCATGTCTTTATCCCTTACGGGGTAGACAGAGCCAACAGTCTTGAAAAGTACTGATAGGCCACGTTCAGCTGTTTGGCTTAATGATAGAATTGAGTTTATAAGCCTATCCCTTGGTCGCCTTTTACGACATCCATGGGAACGAGATGGAATGGTCCTATTCTTTTTTTTTTAGTGGTGCCGGGAACCACACGGCACTAGTAAGTAAGTACTTTAAGTTTGTTATAAGTATTCACCCTTCTCATAATTCGCAAATTTGGTAACTGTGTCCATCCTTTTGTGATATACTCTGGATCTGACAATTGATACTTTATCACTCCTTTTCCGTCAACCTCCTAAAAGAAAACAATCTTTTATCACAAGACAAGGAAATTCACGATTTCGTTGCCCCTTTTTCCGTTTGCATAAGCTTGTCCGTTGAAATGTACTCATTTTGTTCCTCAATCAAACAAAGTTTAACGGAAGCATCTGGACTAACGCCAGGACGATGAGTTTGTATAAATATAATTTTTTTCATCATAGAGATTCTTCGAGGGTGCCGTGTGGTTCCCAGCACCATAACAAAAAAGAATAGGACCACTCCATCTCTTTCCCATGGATGTCGAAAAAGGCGACTAAGGGATAGGCTTATAAACTTGGGATTCCTCTTTTAGGCGATGGGCTAGCAACCTGTCACTATTTGAATCTCAATTCTATTACTAAGCCAAACAGCTGAGCGTGGCCTATTAGTCTTTTCAAGACTGGTGGCTCTGTCTAACCCGCTAGGGATATAGACGTGATCATATGTATGTATGTAGAGAGTCTTGATATGATCGATAATCATTTATTACGATCAATTAGAAAAAGGACATTTAATATTCTAATTGATCCAAACACTTACAAGTAATTTATTGTTCTTTGCCTAATGTAATGAAACTATATTAGATTTAGCAACAGTATACATTACCATGGATCGGTCATAGGTTTTGGGCGGTGGTGTCAGAGCAGGTAGTGCACTTCGTTCAATATTTTCGTTAGGAGGAAATTTATTTGGGAGAGAATGGCTAGATATAGTTTTGTGTACATGATACAGTAAAGGAATTTTGAAACCAGAGTCTTGTTGTAAGTTATGTCTTTTATCTAATCCTTTATGATCAGACTCATTTTTGTAATCAAAATATCGCACGGAAGTTGCTGAAACATTTGTTTTACCGTGAGTCAATGGTACGATGTCTTTTCCTCTTATCATTACATTCGGAACAGATCTTGCATCAGCACATGCAAATATACTTGAGCTTGAGGTATCTAATAGTTCTTTTTTAAGTATGGGTAAATTCAACATCGATTGTAATTTTATATCAGGCAAAATATTTTTCTGTTTGTAATTTCTTTCGACTTGTTTTTTACTTTCTTTTTGCATAATTCTAGCCATCATGCTTTCCTCTACACTTTTTTCGTTTCTCTGAACATCAACCTTTTTATCTTTAGCAGAATATTTATCACTGCTTTTCTTACTAGTTAGTTTTCCAATATTTCCGCTGGTACCTTTTTTATTCTTATCGTCAACCTTGGGAATATTTCGCTTAATAGTTTTCTTATCAATCTTTTTTTTGGTTATTTCAGTTTTTTTTTCTGATATTGTTTCATCATAGACTATCTTTTTGCGATGTTTACCTTCCCTGACAATTTCACGTTTCATAGAAATTGGCTTTTTTACTGATGCTATATTTTTATCTTTGCTTTTTTTTAATAAACTAGTTGTACTAATGTGTGAATCTCTAGATGGTGTTTCGCTCTCATTTTTATGTGTAGACAACAAGTTTTGTAGTAGCTCCGTAACTTTTAAGTTGCTAAGTGACTTTATCTCTTCCACAATCGGAAAAATCTCTATATTTGGTGGGCATATGCTTGTTTTCCGTATCGTCGGTGGCTTCAGCTCATGTAAAAGTCTTTCCAAATCTTCAAGAGATTCTTCTTTTGTATTAAATTTATACTTATTCAAAAAGTCCTCTAAAATACCTTGTAAGGAGTTCATAATCGTAGTCACCAAATTTTTTAAATAATCTGGTTGACGTGTAGCTAACGGAAGATCTAAGTCATTGAGAAGTCTTTGTAATTCTTCAACACATGTGTCCCTTACATATAAATTGTGCTTATTTATGCATACTTCTAAGCTAGATTGTAAACAAATCATAACTCTGCGAACCCACGCTATCACATATTGTACCACTGAAGATTCGGCTTCACGTTCAAGGGTCATAAATTTATTTACAACATATTCACATCTCTTACAATTAGAAATATTTGCTCTCTTACAATAATCGCATATGCCAATAGTTTCATTCCCTTTTATACATTTTATCTCAGTTAGTAAGTTTTGTACTCTATGAATAATATTTTGGCATGGAATGCATTTGACATTTTGTCGTCCTACAAAACAAATAACATACTTATGTAACTCGAAATGGTAAACATTTTTTTAATTTAGCCGACATAAAGTGTATGCCAAAAATAGCAAGGATGACCAAGCCTATATGATATGATGATCCTTCGAGTCCCTATGATTGGGGCTTAGAGGAAGGAGATTGGGAGATTTGTATGTACCATGACAACACTATCAAAAGCTATCTCATTTCTCATGTCCTTTAAGGAAATTAGCTTAATTTTAGTTGCATATAAAAAGGAATAAGGTTAACAATGCTTACCAAGTTCAGAAAGAAATGTGGACCTTTTAAAATGTTTATCTGTTGTGTTGAATAGGACAACCGCGTCATACATTTCTTCTTTTTTCTGTGTACAAAGTTAAATTCAATAATTAACTTTGTTTAAGATTTTTTTATTATAAATCTGGATGGCCAAATATAGTAAAAGTGGTAAAAATATAGGAAAGTAGACCCTGGGTTCACAAGCATAATGATGATTAGGTATCGTAACTACTTAATTATTTTTTTTATATTTCCTTTGTACCTTGTACCAATACCAACTCCGGTGTAAATCTATGTGAGTAATTGATGGTAGGTTAATCATATCAAGGAAGTTACCTTCTCACATCTTTGATGAATATAGACGACAAGTCCCGAATTCTTCAGTTCTAATACTTTTCTGAAGTCACGATTGCATTGGGTTTTACAACATTTACAACACTGATTATATCTGGATAACGAAAAATATTTTAAAATAGTTTTTCTCATTACAATTTTTATAAGAAACGAAACAAATAAAGATGAATATCATAATAATAAGTATATGGAAGTGAAAGTTGGGTAGGTATGGCAAAAGAAGCACGAAAGCATAATAAATGCAGTGGAAATGAGAGCGTTAAGGAGTACTGTATTTCTTATATTGACTACTTGTTTTTGACAATGGCGTCGCAACCAAAATAAACAAAAATTGTTGTAAATACGTGGAAAAGTTTTCAGTAAATAGACAACATACATCGGGCGCTCGAATTATTTGCCAATAAATATGTAACATATTCACAGTGTACTTCCCTTCGCAGCAAAAATATGCTTCCTTTCTCACCATACAATATCACTTTTTTTTTGTTTAATATAAAAATCATTAGTCGTAAACTTATAGCCATTGAAAATAAAATTATTTATTATTAGATCACAAAATTAGTTTAATTATCTTGAATAGCGTTCAGACCGTTACAAAACACCTATTTACCTCCCTTTTAGCGCTTGAAAATATAATTAACGCCTTTGTATCTCTACTGTACCGCTTAAGGAGTCAGTTGACGCTTATTTACCCCTCTTGTATCGCTAAGAGATCCTGTTACCGCTATAATAACTTTCTTATAGCACTAATTGTACCTCTTAGCCAATTACCATAACTCTTGTATACCGTCATTATACAACCTTAAGTAATATAAAAATTGTGCCCAATTCGGGGGTAAAGTAGGGTTAGAGCGCGCTCTAACACTAATTTGTTACACCCATAAACCACTTTAGAATCTAGTTAGCGCTTTTATAGACTTATTATAAATCTTACTTTAGCGCCTAATGTTACTTGGGTATGATCGGTGTGAAATTGAGTGACCGGATAAGGAACAGTGTGATAAGGGAATGTTGTGATGTGAAAGAAGGTGTAGTTACAGGAATAGAAAAGGGTATGTTAAGATGGTTTGGTCATGTGGAGAGGATGATTGAAAGCAGGTTGACTAAGCAGATATACAAGGAGAGTGTGGAGGGAAAGGTCGGAGTGGGAAGGCCTAGACGAACGTATCTTGATCAAATTAAGGACGTCCTGGCAAAGGGTCAGGTCAAGAGTACCCGGAACCGCCGAGCTTGCATGAAGAGAGTTATGAATGTGGATGAAGCGAGAGAGAGAAGAGAAGCAGAGATCGTGGCAAGTGGAAGAATGTAGTCTCTGCCTACCCTTCCGGGAAAGAGGCGTGATTTTATGTATGTATGTACATATGTGTCATAATAGAAAATCTATAGTGTGCCACAGTCAAGGACAACATATTGAATGTACGTTACAGTAAGTATTGATTTATTTTTGATCGAAAAGATAAGATACTTAATTAAAAAAAAATTGCGCTTCGAACTAGCGACAAATAAAAAAATAAAAAAGTTGCCATGCCATTTTTATTTGTCTTGCCTTTATGTTCTTGTAAGACTTTAACTTATATCGATATTCGACCCCTCATCGGAGTTGCACGTGCAATCACAAAAGAGGGGAAATTCAAACAAAATACGTCCACACACAGCATTTTACGGGTATATAACATTCGAAAAAAAACCTTATATTAAAATAAATAATACAATTGTTAAAAGTACAACTCTGCTCATAGTGAATATTAAAGGATTGTGTAATTAATTGTGATTTTGTTTGTCATCGGCAGATGATGAAAATGATATTACGTTTTATATATGGAACACTTTTTGTATAGAAAGCATTAGAAAAGATGGAATTTTTTATTTTTAACTTTTTTTGAGGGGTGTTGTTTTATTAATTTTGACTATTTTTATTTGAGTTTATAACACTAGGATGTAGTGTCGAATTTCAAACGCAGCCATTTAGGTCTAGTTTCCACCAAAGCGGAGAGGAAAGGAGACGAGAGGAGATGTGTTGCGAAGCTGGCAAAGCGGGTGGCGATACGTCCGCCGCCGCTAGTGCGTCGAGAGAAGCAGTGCAAACCAAACTTGATACCTACCATTTTATTGAAATTCACTTGCGTAGGTTAGGAACCTAGGTCTTATAATTTATTAAAGAGCTTTTTCAAGAATTCAGAGGGACATCATTTTCCAATAACGATTCTTACATTAATTGTACCTCAAACTTAAATAACTTTTACGAGCCTTAAAAAATCGATTTTTGAAGTATGCATTATAGGGTACGAAAGTAATTTTTGGGGCCAACGTCGTCGGAAACAAATGACAAAGCCTACCTATGGCTAGACAACATCAACAAGTTCAGTGATGAGACTACAAGAAAATATTATTTTGGAAATATGTAATTAGTTACCTAGGTATTTTAGGCCTTGAAAAGTATTTACCTTGTATTACACTCAATGCCTGGAAATTCCATATTTTAGGCATAATACCTGGTTAGCAGAAGTAAATAAAACCAAATTGAAAATGATGAAACGATTTGAGTTTTCCTAACGTTTCATGATTTTCAAAATTCTATCCGTTTATCGTCACCGTCATTTGACAGACCCTAGTGACAGCTCTAGGTATTCAGTAAAACAGATAAAGTTGTCAGTCAATTTATTCAAAAATAAATCTTGATAATATTACAATAAATTATACAATTGTTAAAAGTAAAACTCTGCTCATAGTGAATATTAAAGGATTGTCAGTAAAACAAATTGTAGCACTGCGTAAATACGTTCATGCATCTTAATAAGTTGTGAAAAAGTTCTTTCTGTCACTGTCAGCTGCCACGGTCAAGGTGATATCAAATGTCAACTGTCTGTATATCTACAAATTTATTCAAAATAAAATACAATGTCAATGAATGTAAGGTTATTTTTATTTATCGTAGAGGTATTTTTTCTCAGGAAGAGAACGAAGTAGATTAAAGTTATTTAAGCAATAAGATAAAAATAAATGCCTTTTTATAGAATGGTGTCAAGATATCAACTATTTCACTGCAGTCGAATGCGGGCTAATATGATAGAAGCAAATAAATGCAGGTATTATTTTTCATTCAATTAAATATCTACCAAAATCATCTTGTAAACAACATGTTTAGCAGCCAATAAGATGAACAACAAATCATACGTAATCGTAATTTTTGTACCTGAAAGATTTTCAATCGCGATAAAAAACTTATTTTGTAGGTAGGTATGACACATAAAAATTTTTGGAAATAAACTATCTGCATTGGTTTTGGATGTTTTTATTCATAATTATTTTTTTATAATACACAGTATTATTAAGTTAGTATCTCATTATGTGTTGTTTTATATGGTATTTTTGGGGAATGGACAAAACAGTTTGATCCAAACTAAATGCGTATTGGTGTATATTAATAATTATTTATTTACATAGAGCTTTGGGCATTAGTTCAATATATTCAAAATATTAATGAAATAAACATATAAAATGGGATTTTAACTGATCACTATATTCTATCCTAAGTAATATTATGAATTTGAAAGTAAGTTTGTTTGTTTTCTCTTCACACATTATATACTGGACCATCTTGAAATTTTGGGTGTGTATAATTCAGAATCTAGAGAAGGACATGGTACTTTTTCATCCTGGAAAAAACTGGTTTGGGTGGAATTTGCAAAAAACCTGTATTCTTTTGAAGGTGGCGCTAAAATGCGCGGGAGTAGCCGTGGGTAAAACCTAGTTACAAATAAATGATACAAACAGAAGACTTAGAAAACGAATGATTTTGGTCAATCCTAAGGACCATAATGACCTCCAAAAAGAGAAATTTCCAACATTTGGCAAGGTTTAAACATTCAGCCTTCATAAATTAACACCAATTTAAAATAAACATACTATATTTGAAGTTTCCATACACTTATATATATCAATAAACAATGACTTATCAAAAAAAATATTTATTACAGGTTTCTAGTCCAACGTGCGAAGCATACAAAAGCTTTGAAAACAGAAAAAGAGAAATTACGAATGTATGTTGTTGGAAGATATATCGATTATGTTAAGAACTACACAAATGTCCTTGAACAGAGATTTCCAACAGCTGTTAAAATGTACAGAGTGTTTAGTGTTGGAATTAAAGATTTCTTGAGAGATCTCAAAACATACATATCACTAAGAATAAAAATTACCCGGGATGGCGGATTTTCTAATATGAGCCGTCAAGATATTGAACTGTATGAAAAAATGCCATCAGACATGTGGAGAATAGCACCTGTCCTTATTTTGTCTGCTATTCCCTTTGGAAATTACGTCATATTTCCCTTAGCGTAAGTATATTTCATATTAGTAACATTTTTGAAGTATGAAGATAAAACTGACCATTTATTAGAATGAAATGAGGCGCGTCTTTTAATAAAATAAAATAAATAAATGTTTCGAAAAGAGATTAAAAAGGCCATATTCAGCTGGTTCGCTTAAAGATGGTATTGAGGTACAGTGACAGATTGCTAGCCTATCACATAAAAAAGAATTACAAGTTGCTAGCCCATCACCTAAAAAAGGAATCCCAAGTATATAAGCCTTACCCTTAGTCGCCTTTTACAACTACTATGGGAAAGAGAAAGAATGGCCCTATTTTTTCATTTGAAAAAATACTTAAACAAAAAAAGACATTTAGTAATTGTCTTCATTAATCAATTTATAGGTTTCTCAAGCCTAAATCTCTCCTCTGCTCACATTTCTGGTCGATACAGCAACGCGTCGAGTTTACTACACAAGATTTGAAGGAACGCCTTAAATATAATAAGCCCGTCTTGCGGGCTCTCCAAGCTCAGTTAGACGCGATCCCTAATGGTGAAATAAAAGAGCGTTGGAGAAGAGTACTCGGCCTGTTGGGATCCGGTGTTCATCCAACACCTGAGGACGTTCTAGAGTGTCAAAGCCTTTTTATTGAAGGCCCGTATGAATTGTCTGGCATAACCTATTCACATGCTGTAAGTATTTTTTTTTTTATTTTTGAATCTATGTTGGACTTTTATTGTATAGGATGTATGTCTTAAATTCTCGTTTTCCGTTTCCTAAGCAATTTCTAGAAGAAAGTAGTGATTAATCATGAAGGTCTTTTTTTAATCTGCCAACTTCCTTTCAAAAATTGGTCCATAGTTTTGAATTCATTACAAACAAAATTTAAAAAAATTATAAATTTTCTCTTTAGAATGGATAAACATATACAACACCTCTTTTCTGAAAGAAGAGTCACAGAATACATATTTCAACTTCCCCTGGACTATTATTATTATTAGCTATTACATCTTTTGCTTGATCCACATTTATAATTTTTTTCATGCAAACTATTTGATTAAGGGAGCACCTTGACCTGACTTTTCACCAAGATATTCCCAATTTCATCAAAGTATGATTAGCTTTCCCCTTCCATTCCTTTAAATATAAACGGATTAACTATTTACCAAAACGTAAAGAAAACCATGTACACTGAGCAAATAGTTTAGACGTACGTAAAAATTAACGACAATAATTGTATTTCTATACAGGGTCACTTACTGAAAATGCATGGCATGAAGAAGTCATTGCTTAGAAGGAACAAGTTGAAGTACCGGGCGTTTCTGCTTTTAGAAATGGACAAAGCAATTCTGAGGGAGGGGGGAGTGGACGAAATGAATATGGAGTCTCTGAGACACGCGTGTCACATCCGCGGCTTGAATGGCAGCCATTTGACCAACCAGGACATGAGGGATTGGTTGCACAAATGGCTGGCAGTATCTAGTAAAATCGACAAGCTATCTTATTCGTTATTATTGCATAGTCCTATATTTTTCGCATACAATCACCCGCAAAATTGGGTGTTGATTTACTAATTTTTATTATTATTTTTTTGATTGTTAACAATTGTTTTATAGTTTACCTATTCATAGTTCAGTTTGACTAGGAGTACAAATATATATTTTTTTTATTAAATACGCGCAGCAGCAGTATGATTAAGAAAATTTTTACAAGCGAAAACAAGTATATGCAGGGATTGATTAATGTTATTAAGACTTATAAACTTGGGATTCCTCTTTCATGCGATGGGCTAGCAGCCTATCATTATTAAAATTTTATATTTCATGATTAAACCATTCAGGTAAACATAACCTTTGAGACTAGGGTCGTGACCGTCTTTTAAAAAAAAATTACAGACAGAGAGAATATCAGATGATAATAGAAATCGGCTCTATGGTTTTATAGAAATATTTTTTTTTAGTTAGATTTAATTGAGATTAAAACCTCAAAATGCAATATAAGTTTTAATCTCAATAACATTATTAATGTGCAGCGCGTATTTTGAAATTAGATGATGATTATTTATTATTATTTGTGATTAATATTTTATACAGCCAAATGTGAGACATTATGCTGTGAAATACATGTACTGTGATTAATTAGTTATAGAAGTGTATTTTTAATTAATCTAGATTTTCTAATGTTATATCTATGTATATGTAAAAATTTCTTCGTGCAAAGTTTTATTGACCGAAATTACTTATTGTAGTCAACTAACAGTAACATAACTAAAATAAGGATGTTTAATTTACTGCACGTTCTTATAAGGTGAAACGGAATTCAAGCAGTAGACATGGTCTTGTGTTATTCCGTGTATCTGACTAACTGACGCGCTCCCGTGGTCAGAGGTCTCAGGCTTCCGCAGACTTCATGGCAGTTGCAACCAGTAATAACTCCACAAGTGACGATAAATCTGTGACAACGGTCGTGCCGCCGCCGCCAAGACGAGATAAGCGAAGCGCCATCTAGGTACCTTTCTATCTTTTTTCGAAAACATTCGTCGTTTTTTTTAATGTATAGTCCATTTTTAGGTACTGAAATAAAGGTATACGTCTTAATAGGTACTTATTTTTTATTAAAATAATCATTAATTAATTAATAGCCACAAGAAGACTAAACCACATGAATAACAGATATCGTAATTGATTAGATTATCATAAAAAGTAGTAATTATTTTTTTGTTTGCTTTTTCAACAAATTGTATCCTGATGAGCTTGACTTTGGGCGAATTGACTATGTTTCTGTTTTTAGATTTAAACTTTTAATTGGTGTCTATATTTGTTAATAATGTACTTTGTTGTATTTGTTCAGTGTATATTTCAGTATTGTTTTTTAGATTTGGACAATCTTGTTGTACGCTTTCTGTGACTAAAGTTGAATTATGTAAATTTTATGCTCTCGCGAATGTTTTAACAAGGGATTAAACGTATTTATTTAAAAACGCTGTTTAATTTTAAAGAAATTGTTAAAATCTGCATTTTAGAATCTTTTTATTTAATAAGTTATCACGCACAGTGCCAGGGTAAGTGAGATTTATGTTTACAGTGTACAGTTGCATCCTCCGTCTTAACGTTATTTTTAATTTTTAATATTCTGACACAGGCCGGGAGGTTTCACACGTCTGCGGTGTCAAGTCACGTTGATCGTTCACCAGACATATGTCTATACTATAATAAGTCGATACTTAAAGGTTTATATCAGCTAAAGTATTTATAAATATACAAACACTCGTGGTTTCGATGAAAAAGGGATAATTATAGATACATAAGCATACAATAATGCATAAATTTACTATTATTTTATTGGCTGTTACCTTGGCAGAAACCAAAAAGCCATACACCAAAAGGCAACAGGCAATATGGAGGCTCGAATGTAACTTGGGTGTCATCAACGACGTGGACTGCCCTGTCGATGGAGGCTGGGCTCCTTGGAGCTCGTGGTCTCCCTGCCAAGGATCTTGTGATGATCTAGGACACAGCAAAAGAACAAGAAAATGCATCAATCCGATACCGTCCAAGGATGGCCTGCCTTGTAGTGGCCCTGATGAACAAACTAAACCCTGTTATTTAACTTATTGCTCCGTAGAAGATTTCCGTAAGTTAGCCCTACGTGATGTAACGCGAACAGAAGCCTTCCACCAGCTAGAAGCCATCCCTGCTCTAATGGAGCGTTGCCTGCAAATGGAATGCCCTTTCGAGGCAGTAGAAGTAGCTCTTACTAAGGAAAATACTTGGCAGTTAACGTCTGAAGCTGTTTGGAATGCACTGCAATGTGTTAAACATAATATAGGCTGTCTTGTCTTAGGAGAATGGGGCAATTGGGGAGCGTGGTCGGCGTGCGGTGCCCAGTGTGGAAAAGGTCACCGTTGGAGACTCAGACGTTGTGATAACCCGCCTCCGTCAGCCGCGCATTTGATTTGTTCTGGCTGTCCATTGCAAGCGGAGGAATGTGAAGGAGATCGCTGTGCAGTCGATCCAGTAAATGAAACTATTGGCACGTGGGGCATATGGGGACAATGGTCTACTTGTTCTGAAAAATGCGGCACCGGCGTAAGGCGTCGAAAAAGAACCTGCAATGAGAAACAAGCGTCTGAAACATTTGGGACATGGGGAACCCACTGCAGAGGACCACATGATCAACTAGAGACCTGTCACAATGTGGAATGTACACAAGATGGAGGATGGTCTGGTTGGAGTTCATGGGGTCCATGTTCACAAACTTGCGGGGCTGGAAAAAGATCTAGAACAAGATCTTGTACGAGACCTATTCCTTCTGGCGGTGGAAATGACTGTATGGGATTGAGAACTGAGACTGGGCCTTGCAATTTAGTTCCCTGTGAAGTATTTTTGCATTCTGTTGCAGTGTTGAACGGAGAATCGTTTGTTCAGTATAATTTTGAAAATATGCAATCCTCATTGTTTCACTTCTACATAAGATTTATGCCACTATCACCGCATGGGACTTTGGTGCGCAGAGGAGTTGCTCAGAGTCCCCTAGTTCGACTTAGTCTGCAGAAGTGGCATGTTTGTTTGGACGCTAGCGGATCATCTCCGACATGCGGACTACCACGCTTGTGTTCGGCTACAGCGATAGAACCAGCAAATTGGCACTCAGCCCTCATTTCTATCACAAGCGAAGCTGCCACTCTAAGATTAGATGACGACCAAATAACTATAAAAAGTACATTTCCTTGCGATCCAGAATTATCCGCTGAAACAATGCATATCGTTGTTGGTGAAAAATTTCATGGTGAAATACAGGACATCATTCTGAACTTTATTCCGTTGAACATGATGATTGAAAGAGATCGCAGAGGAAAACGATTTGAGTTTTGTCCTAGTTCAGTTTCAAATATAGCATACCAGAATTCAAATCAGGAAGAAGCATATTTGAAATTGAGCGATCAGTACATGCGCATACCTTGTTTTAACAACCAATACGAGTGGCTTATAGAACTTACTGTCAAACCCACAAATGATGATGGAACAGTTTTATTTTTATTTGATGGGTGGATAAAAAGCTGGTTGAGTGTAGCGTTACAAAATTGCAGAATTAAAATGAAGTTAGCATTTGGCGATTATCGCTCCGAAACCAGTAGTTCTGATGAGTGTCCCTTTGACCAGTGGTTGGATATGGCTATTTCGAAGAAAAAGGATTCTAATACAATAGAAATTTCGATAAATTCAGGCGAGAATCTCCATGTCTCCCTGATAGAAGAAAATGTGAAGCGTCGACGATCCTCGCGAAAATTCTTTCTAGTAAATAAGGATGCTGGTATAAAGAGGCAACTTGTGACGACAGAAAGCAGTTCACCCATTCCATTGCCTATTTGTGGAGATGAGTTTTACGTAGGTGGAATACCCAGAGATATAAAAAACATTTTGAAGGAAGACTTTACATCTTTTACCGGTACAATAGCATCTTTAAAGATAAATGGAGCACTTCAAGATTTACATAGTTTTAATAGGGAGCGGTACAAAGATGACAAATTGCAAGTGTCGTCAAGGACTGCAAGTATTTCTGGTTCCTACCATGAAGTAGCGTGGGGGGAATCGAATTGTTTGAACTTGACCTGTCTCCACACTAGAACTGTGCGATCTCCACGCAGTGCTCACTGGTTATTCTTGGATACAACTATTCACAGCGCTTTCAAAGGAAAGACTTTACGTTCTTTGGATGATGGAAGAGTACTCAGACTTGTGGCTACAGCCAACAACGATTTAAGGGGATTTTATACTTGCCGAGCGCACTCAAACAGAAATACTAGAAATATTGTGACTTATGGCGTTCTTGGAAAATTAAAATACAATTTGTCGGGTCCAGACACCACTACTGTGGTAGCAGTTTTTACTACAGTTGTTCTGATAATTGTAACTTTGGGCTGGCTCTTCGTAGAAGGCCTTAATGATCTTCGCACAGGTTACGGCTTTTACCGTGACGCACATTTTTCACCTGAAGAGGAGGCAGAAGCAGTTTGCAAGTATATTGATGATAATATCGATTTGTATAGTAGTAAAAACGACGCGAAGGTGGCAAAGGCCCGGGCTCGGCTCAGGGGCAGACGGTTAGCGAGCCGTGCAAATTTCGCTGCGCAGGAGCCTCAGGGGATGGAGGGAGACGATTATGATGATACGGCGCGCATCGACGACTTGTCTAACCCCAAGACCGAATTGCCTGCTTTGAAGGAGATAAAAAGTCCTATGGAAAGTTCCCCAGAATTGTCGAAACATGATGAAAGTGTTACCAGCTCTCCTCGCCCTTGTTCTATTCTAACATCACGTAAAATGACATCATGCTCGTCATTCGAAGGTACGTCCCCACGAGTCCTTTGTTCGCGTCTTTTTCTGTCCAGACGTGTTTATTCTTCGAAGGAAAGTCTTTTCTCTCGTAAAAGCGCATTGGGTCGTGCTAACACTGCACGTAGGCCAAGTCCCAAGCTGCCGACCATTACATCGCCCCGAAGTTTTAATCTATCCCCAGCACAAAAAGTACTGCAGAAATTTCAACAACTGAAAAACTATGATCCTTAGTATGAAATGCTACCACGAGCACTGCACCTTTTATATTGTTATCAACTTCTATACAGATAGTATATATGTATATATATATTTACGTGGAAAACACTAGTATAGAAAAGCCATAGTTTTTGGTATTTCCTACGGGAACGGAAATTCTAGTTCAACGTATGCAGACTTGTGGGCGACAGTTAGTAATAAGTCAATTTATTTAATAAATAAGTTTAATATTATTCAACGAACTGTAAATGGCACTATAATTAAATACATGTCTTTTATATTTGAACAATATTAATTAAAACTAAGTATTGTATAATATTGTAGTATAATTGTACTAAGATTTTCATTAGTAAATTATTATTTTGCACACGGCTAGCATCCCCTAGTTATATCGACAAGGGTATTAGCACTTATTACATTAACCATGATATCAGGTATAATAATAACAGTTGGCTGTCTACCCCGCAAGGGATAGACGTGATTATATGTATGTATGATACAATCAGGTATCCTGGATACTGGATAATTGCTAGTGTTAGCTACAATTCTCATGTGCAAATTATGTTGAATAATCATGTTATCATTCTATGATTTTTAAAACACACTTATAATTTATTCTCTTTTCCCGAGGAATAGGCAGATACTAGGTACATCTTTCAATAAATTAAAATGACAAATTTTCTTTTCACAAAAAGACTAGAGAAAAATATTTTTAAAAGTTTAAAACTTTTTTAAACAATATATTATGCATTTATAAGGCGAGATTCGCTAAGTAAAATAGTTATAATATTTACGTACTAAAAAAAGGTAAAGTTCTAATATTTATAAGGAACCGCAGGAGTTAAAAATGTTTAACTGCCTCAATTTTTCTCCACCGAGTTTTTATAAGTACAATGTTAACTCATTTGCGAAAGGTTGAACAATAACTTTTTGACTTTTTGCAAATTGCATATGGTAAAAAGTTTCACAATGTAAAATTATTTTAGCATTCATTATTGAAGCCACAATATAATCTAAGAGCTAACTCTTGTCAATGGAGTTAAGCGGAGCGTCCTCCTTATATCCTCCACAATACAATATTTGTACTTATAATGGTTGGTTCTTGTTTTCTATACTGTTAGAGTACATATCTTCTTTTTAATACCTTTGTACTTCCGGAATAAACTATAAAATTAAAATTTAATTAAAGAGTTCTAAAACGTTACAATAGTTCCCGCTACAAATAAGTCTACTGAGATTGAAGTTGGTACATTATTCTTGGGCACAGGATTTTGCCACTTAAGTACCTACATAGGATTAAATAGTGGAAATTAGATTGAGATTTTAATAATTGTTTAAAAATTTTACTACACAAGCATAATAGTTTAAAGACTAGATCTACAGAAATTTATAAATAACAATGACATTTTAAGTCAAATTTGGCGCCATTTAAATATTTCGAGGAACCTTATCGGTTTGTATGACTGTCTAAGGCAACCTTGTTGAGACACTCGTATTACTTATTTGGAAGCTGTTATTAAACATGAATAATGGCAACAAATTGGGAAACGACCAATAGTATTTCTTAAAGTGGAGATTCTGTTCTTAACTTTAAATTAAAAAAATATTACTAATCTAACACCTGACACATTTGAGCAAAATAAGGTTTTATAGGTATTTTCACTTGCCTGCAAAAAGGGTTAATTGTGAGCATTAGATATAATAGTTAAATGGTATAATTTTAAAACTAGGTGGTCTCTCATTGACTCTCAATTTAGTACTCCACTACCTGAGTGTCACTGTGTGTACTTAATTTTATAAAGGAACAATAAACCTCTGGGTTATTCACGAACGTTGATAGCTGGGTTATTCACGAACGTTGATAGAGAATGAGACTTTATCTTCCCTTTGTCTACTTTTGAGACTAATCGAACAAATAGAACATGTATTATCAGCGTTCATGAATAAAACCACAGTCAATTACGGTATTACCCATTTTATAAGTAACTCCCGTGTACCTGCGCAAAGAAAAACTGTATGTCACGATATCTATTTTTAAGAAATTAAGAATCCACTAACTCAAATGTCCTGCTGTTCTAATATTATGAGCGAGATAGCAGGAGACATTATGTTTTTGGATTTTAAGTTTAATTGGCTTGTCATAAGGTTATTTTCTTGAGTTTTCATTCGGCGGTAGGTTGTGTTATTCTGCGCCGTCAAATATTGCCAAGGCGACTTATAAACGTGGTAGTATTGTACAATTTAATCGTCGTGGTCATGACTATGTTTTCTTGTCGACTTTCTCCTGGTTTTCGGTGCCATCGCGGTCATTCGCTGGTAATATAACGCCGTGAGTAATACTCCGGAACTGAGGACAGTCGATATGGCGAAGTTCATCATCAGTTTGGTATCAGCGGAGTCCACGAAGACCGTAAAGACACGAGCTGGAATAAGATTAAATTGGGTATCATTATTATGGGACATTTCAATATCGCTCAATAATTTTTATATCTTTTGGTTTCACAACATTGGTAGACGTCAAATAAATGACTAAAACTAAGTTCACAGCCGCTGCCATAGCGGCACTGAAGCAGAAGAAGTGGTAACAATCTGCACTGCAGCATTTTCTTCATCAACGTCAACTTTACCACTATCCATCTTAGAATAGAAACACGAGAGAATAGATTGTCGTGATTAATTGACTTATACAAAATTTAAACAAAAAATATATAATATTTTATGGATTGGCACCTTGTCCTAAATCACGTATTACTAAAACAAATAGTATTACTAAAACATTTAGGAAACTGGATGGATCTATGTTCCACTATGGGTAAGGTTGTTTGATCATTAGTTATATGTATGTGCAAAAAATCACTTACCAAGATTAGTAACCACGGAAATCACCCAAGTGGTGAGCGAAATGGCGTCTGCATTGGCAGCCTTTATGATGCCATATATGTATGTAACTTTAGCGAACCCACTCAATGGGGCGCAGCATGGCTGGAAAAAGAAATACATGTTTTTATTTATTCATATAAATATGTAGTATAAATTAAGTATAGACAGGAAAAATTACACAGATAGAGCTTACCCCAATGTAATCTAGAGATAAGTGTTTTGGAAAATTAACAAAACAATACTATATTTCAGAATAAAGTAATGAAGTAGTCTCTGCCTACCCCTCCGGGAAAGAGGCGTGATTTTATGTATGTATATTTCAGAATAAACATCACCACCACTTTCTAAAATTTTTTCTGTTTGGTAAGCTGGTAAATTACAAGCGGCATTATGTCTGCCGATTGTAATTTTTTTGGGTAAAAAGTTTAAAATAGTTATAAATAAACGAATCAAATCAGAAATAGTTAAACCCAGAACCTGTTCAGAGGCTGGTTTGCCGGCCACTGCGTCAAACAGGTCATCTTATTTCACATGCATAACCAAAACTGTGGTGCATTTCATATTTAACATAGCAAAAATAAATAAAACTTACCACTAAATACGAGAGAATGCTCTTCGGAAGTATGTCAAATGCAAATCCAATTACCGCAATGAAATAAGCAATGGATGCTATTGGCACTATGGGCATATTCAATTTGTTTTTGTACTTGAGAACCAAGTAGAACATCACATACACTTGTAGCAGAATTATCGGATATTCCAGATATGTCATCAGGCTGTATTGATTGGTATAGTTATACAGGGTCATTATTGAGAATCTGTAAATTAATGTCTCCGATTAGAGCAGAGAATGTTTTAGACAATTCTAAGATATACTTGGAATAACTTTATAGGTCAAAGAAATAAATTATGTTTTGGTTTAGGTGAGGACATTTAAGGCTATCATCACCTGTTTGTCTGATAAGGAAGATGACTCTTCTTAATCACCCATAATAATATCTGAACAAGTCAATTCAGCATTAGATAAAAATTTCTAAAATTAGATTATAAACTAAATTTAGTTCTGGTGTTTACTAATTTAGATTTGTAATAACTAAAACATAAGTGAAATTATTACATTCATAAATACACTTGATTTGCTCCATTTTAAATATAAGCCGCTTCTGACACGAAATCATTAAGTGCATTTTGAAAAATTATTTGAAAATAAAGCAATAAACTATATGTTAATAATCTGAATTAATACTAACCCAGTAACTTCCATAATCATGGCTTGAATAAATATGCCTTCAGCCGATTTCTTTTCCCAAATGTACATAATCTGTGGAACTTTTAGGAACAAACATGACAGTATTGTTAGGGTGCTTAGAACATTTGCCACACTTTGCAATAGCTCACTATCAGCCCCCATCTTTTAGGTTAACTGAAATACAATTAAATGCTTATGTACAATAAAATTGTAACCAATGGATACAACATTGGGTTTACAGTACACCATTTTTTTTTACACTGTTGTTGACGTACATACATAAATTGTATTACATAGGTATATGGGTTATATGTGTCACAGGCATACAGTAATATTTAAAAATAATTGATCGAATGACTAGCTTGTTCATTCCCTTACAGTCCGTTACAGAGCCAACAGGCTTGTACCAACACTTTAATTATTGTAGGTATTTAATTATATTATGATTTGCCCTATATATTGAAAGGATAAGGTATGTGGTAACAAGCTGGTATAAGGCTTCAAGAGTTCAAATAAGGTACCCAGTATTATGGTGATCTATACATAAACCTAGCTTGGCCGTGAAAAATCTATTCCTAACCTAAGGTCGTAAAGGTTCAGCTTACCGATTTTTACTAAATGTGCGGAATCTCCCTATGTAAAATGAGTAAATAACATGGCTGTGCCATTAATTATGTACTGATACAGGATTTTTTTATAAACATTTTTGTCACAGATTTTATGATATCTACATTAAATTAAATTTTATTTATATGACTGTCATGTCACAAACAAAACTAAATTAAAACCAAACCAACGATGATGTCTGTCTTGTTGTGGGCTTGTGCTACCAACTCTGTGAATGAGAATCCAAGAAATAGGTATTAGGTAGGTTGTATATGTACCTATGTTAATAGATAGGAAAAACATAGAAATGAAATGTTATGGCAACGTGCATATAAGTTCTTCTTAAGTCTTCAAAATATTTCGATGATCTGTCTTTGAGTGTACAATTATGTGAGTTTTTGATATAACAACGTCTTATAATTCGATTGAGCCGGCTGCACGCACGAAAAAAACATGACTCATGCGGCGTTACCTCGCTATGAGGCGTTCCATGTAGGGCTTGGTGTGCAAGCGAGAGCTCGGAATGAGCGACAAAGAGGCACAATCGGCCTTCGCGTACGGCAGCGTATACCTCCTTCTCCATATACATACAAATCTATTAAACAAATGAAATAAAAATTTTCTTTTGAAATATGCTACCATTCCATCAGTTTTTTTATTAAAACGTTGTCACAACCGATCTTTTTTTTTGTACGAAATTCGTAGACGGCCCATTCGTCGATGGTGTTATTATAATCTGTTATAAAAATCGGAATAAAAGTTATTTAAAGCATTGTTGAGGGTGATATAATTCCAGTATATTAGTATGATGTCGCTTTTTTCACTCCAACGAACATATTTTCAAGGTGAACAAAGCCCTTCACTTTTGTCGAATTTTTACACCTGGTAAAAATAGAATATTTCCGTGAATTTTGTACCCATACCCGACACTACTGGATCAAGTAGATATGTGTGTAGGCAAGTTTAAGGCATCAAGTAATTTATTAGATCAGATCAGAAATTATTTGCGTGTAGTACTTTTTGTACACATGAAAATGAAATAACCCTGATAGTTAGGGGTAATTTTCTTCAGTCGGAAACCCTTAATATTACCACGTCAGTCATTGTCACTCACGTCATCAGTCGTTGTCACATGTCTGAAGCAGAGTCACAGACTTGACTTGCTTTTGTAGGTGCGTTCTGATTCCTGGCCACAAGTTTAAATTGCGTTCTAGGCAACGGGAAGAAGTAATTCATGCATAAATATCCTAATTATGTCTGTGTTAAATATGGAATAAAATATCATTTACATAACATATTAATACAATGTTACCGAAAACTAGAACGGTTTAGTCATGGTAGTAGGCTGAAGGCCATTCCCAATGAGTACCTATAGAGGGCGGATAGGCGGATACCTATATAGAGGGCGACACTGAAAGTTTTTAGAATTGGCCATTTGTAATTTATATAATAAAAAAATGAATTCGGATTTAAAAAATGGAACTCTTTAGCAATAATAATGAGTAAAAATTTCATTCATTCAATTGTCATTATTTTTGCAATTTGGCGGCAAAGTGAAAATAATTCGTGGCAAAAATATGAATTTACCGCGAGAAAATTTTCGTGCAATGATTTTTTATGACTTTCGGTGTAAGTTAACTCAACAAGAAAATTACAATACACTTCGATTGGCCTTTCATAATGAAGCCCCATCACGTGCCATTGTTTACAACTGGTTCAAAGAATTTAAGCGTGGTCGGTCTAATCTTACCGATGATCTGCGTGAGGGTCGGCCTTCTACGGCGACGACTGAAGAAAACATCAGTGTTGTGCGGCGTATGATAGAGGCTGACAAAAGAGTTACCTATCAGCAGATTCGGAAAAGTCTAGGCATTGGTATGAGCCAAATCCATAAAATCCTCCATGAACATTTAGAGGTCAGGAAGCTTCGTGCCCGGTGGATACCCCTTAATTAGACTAAAGCCCAAAAACTCCGTCGTGTTAATTGGTGCCGTGATATGATTGAAAAATTTAACGGAGGTGACTCAAATGCCGTATTCGACATACTTAAGTATGACGAAAGTTGGATTTATTGTTATGATCCAGAAACTATAAGGCAGTCGGCCCAGTGGGTGTTTCCGTTCGAGGAGTTGCCCACAAAAGTGAAGAGAGGTCGAAGTGTGGGAAAAAATATGGTGGCTTCGTTCTTCGGAAGGACAGGCCATTACCTACGCAACAATTGTTTTAGAGCAGAACCATCGACTTTTTAGAGACATCAAATGTGGAATTACTGGGTCACCCGCCATACAGCCCCGACCTTGCACCTTGTGATTTCTATTTATTCCCCAAAATAAAAGAAAAACTTCGCGGTAAACGTTTTGTGAACGCTGAGGAAGCAGTCGCTGCGTTTGAAAGGGCCGTCGAAGAGACACCTAAGAGTGGGCAAGGTGCTTCTCCCAACGGTTCCATCGGATGCAGCGATGTATTGACGTAAAGGGACACTATTTTGAAAAGATATAATAAAACTAATATTATAGTAGAATGCTCAGTTTTTGATTTTCTAAAAACTTTCAGTTTGACCCTCGTATTCTCTATATAAATAATAATAATAATAAATAAATAAATCTTTATTGTCTCACCATAATCACAAAAAAGTTTACAAAAAAATATACCTACTTACCATAAGTACGTCTATGTATCCATGATTCACAGGCTTATAACTTAAAAAGGAAAGAAAGCCTAGACATACCTACACACCATCACGCCTGTCTCCCAATGGAGGAGGCTTTGGATTTCCACTTGATACGATCATTACAGACCTCCCCCGCGATCGTGGTGTCTGTCTACCCCTGAGGGAAAATGGCCTGATTTTATGCATAATTACGATATCCATGTCCAAGACGTTTCTGAATTTTTTAAAGCGGTTTTGGGACGATGTTTGTAAAAAAAATATATAATTTAATGAAATTACATCTTCATCCCGTTCGGAGCACACGGAGCCAACAATATCTCAAATACTAAACGCAATGTTCAGCTGTATGAGCTCATGATAGAATTCAGAATCAAATAGTTACAGGTTGCTAGTCCATCGCTTAAAAGAAGAATCACAAGTTTATTAGCCTACCTATACATTATTCGCCTTTAACGACATCCATTATGCGTCATTTTATTTATTTAAATAAAAAGGAAGACCAACAACAACACAATACAGATACTTACATATATCTTAAAAGTAAATACCTAAAAGAAGATAAAATGAAGCCACTTAATTAGCCCTCGACGACAGAAACAGACTTTACTCACATTTCACTTAAATATCGAGACACGCTAAGATATACGTATTTACATTATTTTTATACATAGGTACATATAATCATATCCTTTGCGGGGTAGATAAAGCCAACAGTCTTTAAAAGACTGAAAGGCCACGGTCAGCAATTGAAATACAAATAGCGATAAGTCGCAAACCCTTCTCCTAAAAAGAATCCCAAGTCTATAACCATATCCCTTAGTCGCCTTCTTCAAGTAGTGTTTTTAAATCTGTGGTCGCCTTTTACGTTGTCCATGGGGAAGAGATGGAGTGGTCCTATTCTTTTTCTAATGGTGCCGGGAACCACACGGCGCCATTATTAATACCTATATTAATATGTTATTGAATTTATATACCTATACCTTTAGCCCATTACGTTGTATTAAACAGGCAGAGTTGAGGCTTTGCCGCCTACGCCCAATAGGGTAGGTATACAAGACACATTTTTGGTTTTGTTTAGTCTGTGAATTTTTTTTACATTTCTTTGTTTCAAAATGATTATTAAACATTTAATACTTGGCACCGTCCTCAAAATTATTAAATACTTTTTAATTTAATTGTTTATGTTTCTTTTAATTTATCACTTATTAAGTCGATATTATTTGTAGTTTGTTTTTAGTTTCCGCTTTGAAGTTGTTTTTTTTTATACAGGTATAAGATTTTGATCGGTCCCCCAACGCGACGTTTTACCTAAAAAATATTACATAACACAAATTAGGGTACCTTATGGTTTTCTTTTATTATTTCTTACTTTTTAAAGGGAAATTAAATGTGAGTTGCGTTTTTTTTTATTTTATTTTTAAATTTTTTCGCTTAGTTTATCCTCAAACCTTAATCGCTCTACACCTGTGTAACCCACCAACGGTGAAATTTAAAAAATGTTTATGTATCGCCCAGTCATTTCAGGATTTAATTTATTAAAACCCACAGAGCAAAGGTCATAGTCTGGCTGCGGAGGAGTTCTATACTCTATGTATTTCACCTATGCTGTCATGTCACCTCCATCATAACGGCGCCAAATAGACGCCGAACTGGCGCGAAATTCGTGAGAGTGTCTGCGCAACAGATACTTTCATACCCCACAGCGCAGCCTCCCCCACCCCTGATAGCTACCACACCTAGCAACCAATATCACAGAGCATTACGGTAAAGAGATTATTTTCTGTACAAAAAGTGTTTCAGTAAATTATGTTACATTGTAAAATGTAGTTTGGGATTTTTTTTATTATTTGAATTTTATTAGATTTATTAATTCTATAAGGAACTAATCAATGCTAAAGAGTAATGCTCGTTTCCGCTAAGTAGGTATATTAATGTAAATGTAACGTAAAGTCACTTGATTAGCCGTTAGAATACTAAGGCTAAAGTTTTATCAAGAAAATTAAATAATTTGTCATTAATGTTGAACAGAAAAAAAGCAAATTTTAAAGCGGAAGTGGTATGCAAAAGTGTTGTATATAATGAATAGGTACCTACGTGTGTTTAGTGACTTGATCTCTGTCCTATCGTTGTTGTATGGGATGCCGCTTACTACTATATAAATATTTTTTTCACTAAAAAGGCGGTAGGACTACACTAGGGCTTGCAGTAAGCGGCTAACACGTCCTGCCTCTGCCACTCTTTTCGACGTATTTTATTCATTATATGTATTGTGGTGTCTTATTGGACTTTTTAATGTTTGTAATGCGTTTTCTGTACATGTAAATCGTAATTGCAATAAATAGTTAGGAATCTAGCTTAAAAAATATATTTTTCAATAAAAAATCATCGACATCGGTGTCTACATACAGGTAAGAAATTTATTTTTTTACTTGGGTTTTTGAATAAATATCATCAAATTATGATTTTTTTCCTCAGCGTCGTTAACAGACGATTTTCCATGTTTTACTGGGAACCTTATGTTTTGTGTCTATGTTCCTCACTGATCAAGACAAAGAAATTACTTTGAAAGTAATAAAAAATGTGGAACTGAAAGCTCTAAATTGGTAAAAGGAGTTGCTGACCATGCTCGTCGTGATCATGGTTTTCTTTTTGTTTTTTCAATGTGGAGGTCTTATTAAAAATATTTCCCTACCTACATAACTGTAACTGACCTAACCAAACGTTTGTTCTTAAGTAAGTAAAGAGGGATTTAACAATATTTTTCAAAAGGGCACCCTTATTACAATATGTATATTATTTTTATTAAATCATACCTATATATAACTACAACCTATCGTATATTGAGTCTTTGAAAACCTATGTAACTACCTTTTTGATTTGCCTACACAAAAATATGTTTCTGTACTTTGGCTAAATAGCCACAAGTTCTCTCACAAGAATGATTTAAGTACTTAATAAGTAGGTACCTACCTATATTTAATTTGTAAAAGTATAAAGCAAATTTTTCGATGCACATTTTGATAAAGTACCTACTTATAAAAAAATTCTTTACACTTCATCGAAGGATGCACGTCATACATCGCTCCAAGGTCAAACATAGGATACTCTTTACTGTTAACTCCCACGGGAACTGAAGAGGAGTTTTACGAGTACTTTAAGTCGGGAGGGACTGCGAGCGAAAACTACTCTACACTATTAATAAAGTGAAAAGATTTGTATGTTACATATTGTAACGAATAAACTCAAAACTACTGACTGATTTTCACGAAATTTGCCACAGATTTAAGTAAAATCGATCTGCGGAATTTACATAGGCTACTTTCTTTTTCTGGAATTTCCCAAAGTGGAATTTCCCAAAAGAACGAAGCCCCGCGCAACCTGCCACTATTTGAATTTCAATTCCATCACGTTGGCTTTGTCTACCCCACAAGGGGTACAGACGCGATGTATATATGTATGTAGTTATGAACTTAATAGTCAAGATTGCCAAAGCCTTAGTAGCAAAATGTCTGGGTCTAAAAAGTCGTAATTTAAAAAACCTTTATTATCAAATCGTCTTTATTTTTAACGCCATTGATTGAATGATATAGTTACAACACGCCTTAACGTTAAATATTATAGTAACTAAATATTTAGATATAAACGTTAAATGTCTTTTTAGATGCCACTTTGTAACTGATTTCAATATTTTAAAACCCGGGATAGAAACCTAGACCTCTACCATAGCAGTCGACCTTCAAATTGCGTCAACAATTTTATAATAGAAGGATAGATTTACACAGACATAACCGAGATAATCACCTTGCCAGTTGTTAAAAGTCTATGTCTCCCATAAAACAGGACTATTAATTAGAAACACGAATTTTGCGCTTACAAAACTGGCGAGACATAGGATTCACGACACTATATCTATTGAGCTAAGGCAATACTGAATCTTTCACATATTACATTGTCGACAGTACGGTAAATTCGATTTTTTCGCCGTACAGTTTAGTAGGCCAGTAAAATGCGTGATAGGCGTGTTGTTCCTATCACGCAGTTACGTTTTGTAAATAAATGATAAAAGAGATTCAATTTAATTTATTATTATAGTTCAATAAAAAAAAATACAGTCAAATTTGTGCAAAAAAAAAAACAGGTAACTAAACATTTTTTACTCAAAGTTTTCAACGGACTGAAAGAAGGGTTATCTATGTAATTTTGTCCATTACGAACAGCCCATTGTCCGCCATTAATACATACAGAACGGGTAAGTTTGGTTTTAAAACGAAGCGACTGCACATGTACCTAACCCAACCGATATTAAAATAAATTGCAAGCGATCCATCAACCATCCCAAAAGAATTATGTTTACATGAATATACTCAATTATATTCAAATTCAAAATTCAAATTCAAAATTTTTATTCATTATTATAGGATATTATTATATCGCTTAATAATTGTCGTATGGTTTAACAACTTATACTTTTTGTCTGCAGTTTCACAATGCACGGCTTGAACCAAGTACTGAGTAACAGCACCCGCTTCTATTCTCCAGTGACGCTAAGTCATGAGTGGCCAACCCTAAGTCGATTATTGATGATGGTGTTCTGCTCATGCCTTGGCACCACCATCAACGGGTTCTTTGTCGCGGCATTCTTCGTTGAGCACACATTGAAAAAAGTTGGTAAGTACGTGTGGTAAGTTAGTATACCGTGTGGTTCCCGGCGCCAATACAAAAAAGAATAGGACCACTACATCTCTTTCCCATGGATGTCGTAAAAGGCGACTAAGGGATAGGCTTATAAACTTGGGATTCTTTTTTAGGCGATGGGCTAGCAACCGGTCACTATTTGGGTCTCAATTCTATCATTAAGCCAAATAGCTGAACGTGGGCATTCAGTCCTTTCAAGGCTGTTGGCTCTGTCTACCCCGCAAGGGTTCGCCATCATCGGTGACAGGTTAAGTAGAGGGGAAAGGCCTAGAGGCGGTAGTCTGATCAGATCTCTGAGAAGTTGGAAAAAACACCAATCAGCGCCGCGCTGCATCAGGTGACGGATCGCATCGATGAAAACACTTGTTTGACAAAATCAGGAGTCACGATCAATGAATGACCGTATGTATTAAGAATGGTTTTATCACGAAAGCGTCAGGGAATCAGTAAGGTTAAAAGCCTGATGCGCATAAAAAGCACAGGTACAAATCCCACCTCGGAAATGTACCCATAACTATTTTAGAAGTTTAGTAATTATGGGTAAGGCTTTTTAAATTGAGATTCTTCTTTTAGGCGAAATACTAGTTTCATGTGACCATCTGAATTTAGATTTTTAATTATTAAGCTGAAAGAGACTTCGAATACTTTCAAGTGTCAGGCTCTGCCTACCCCATAGGGGATAGAGATATATTTGTTATTTCAAATTCAAAATTTTTATTCATTATTATAGGATACTTCATATCTTCAGTCTTTTCAAGAATCTTAGCTCTGTCTACCCCGCAAGGGATAAAGACGTCATTATATGAATGTATGTTACAAGACAGCAAAGTTTTATGAACGGTCGCTTGTCTGGCACGAATCCGCTTTGGGAATTTAGCAGTAGCAATGCACTTTATGCAATTTAATAAGTTGCAACTATTACGTTGGCGTCTGAAAGTTAAATTAATCCTCTGGTTAGTATACAATTATAAATTATATATACATACATACATATGGCCACGTCTATATCCCTTGCGGGGTAGACAGAGCCAATAGTCTTGAAAAGACTGAATGGCCACGTTCAGCTATTTGGCTTAATGATATAATTGAGATTCAAATAGTGACAGGTTGCTAGCCCATCGCCGATGAGATGGAGTGGTCCTATTCTTTTATATATATATAAATTATAAGTATAAAAGTATTTCCTTGGTTCGTCAGCAGTTTCACTTTAAGTATTATTTCTTTAAAAGATATGAATGGTGGTTTTAGCAAAAGAAGTATGTAGGGATCGTGGTAAGTGAAATGATGTAGACTCTGCCTAAAAGCTATGTTAGAGATTAAAGGTTTCTAAAATAACATTTTTATTGAGTGGTTGTACTTTTAAATGAAACACAATAAAATTAGATATATAAATGACCTCATTATTGGGGGTTTTAATTTTTATGAAATAGTTTTTTTAACGACTTTCCCTGTTTTTAATAAAAAACTTCTATTTTTGTTTTGGTTAATGGTTTTATCTGAAATTGGACAATTACATTGTTGATGGTTTTTTGACTTACGAGTTTAATGGGTATCAAATGACGGGGCAAGTCGTCAAGACTTGAATTTAGAAAATCATAACTCTGTATTTATACCTGTAACTACATACTTCCGTGCCCATCCCGGAATAGCCTGGTTGCCCACCCCAGATTCAGAACGTCTGCGTGTCAGAAAATGCACTTCCTGAAAAGCAAATGAAAACTGTGTGACGCTGAAAAAATTAAAATTACATATAAAAGGAGCCGCCGCATCGGAAAAATTATCAAAATAAGTCAGTTAAACATCGTCCGTGGGAAACATGTATCAGGCATGTTCGGTTCGTCTATAAGATCATCTGTATCGATCATATTGATCATGGACGAGATTTTTTTTTGGGTTTTGGGCGAGAGACACGTTTGCCAATTTGCTTTGTGCTTTGGTATCATACGGACAACCATTAGTTGTTTTTTTATGGGCAATACATTTTCCATTTTGCATTACCAACTTCTAATACTTCGTTGTCATGATTATGTTTTCCTACAGAAAAGCTATTCTATTTTTAAAATGTTCAATAACTCTTTGTCCTACATCAAAAGCCAATATTGTTTTAACGTGGATCTATCACCTCACATTCCCGCACCTTCCCGATATAATCGTCTATAGGAATTCCTTCCATCAATCAGGAGTCTCTTCAACTTTGATACATTACTCGCGGCACGTCTAAACAAACTTATCAATTAATTGAGACACATTCTCGTTTTGAAGTTCCACAGTCCCTTTATTTTTAGAGGGCTGAGTGATCTTAACAAAGACAGGTGGCGGAAGGACATTTTCTGACTTTTAAGAATTTGGAAACTATTTACCAACTTTGACAGGCATTTCATAGAAATCTGAATTATACAGAACTATATTCCGATTCCCTTAGGTATGTTCTCTTCGAGGTTCTCCATAGAAATCATGGTAGAATCATAGAGTGAGATTATTCACATAAGACTACGTATTTCGCCTTACCACATGTCCTTCATACATTTTTTGTTCTGCATTCTTAATTTTTTTATGAGCACTCTTCGGTTTAGGTAACCTTTCAGTACAACGTACTTGATCAAGAACTACGTCCTACTAAATTCTAACGTTTCTAAAATTCTTCACACCAGAACATCTCTTGCCTAGCATACCTTTAGCATTATCCCATTTCAATTGGGTCGGCTTTTTAATTTTTTTGCCTTTATACTTCATACAATAACCAAGTAATATTTCCTCAGGTAACGTGTTCCTGGCATGTATTGGTCTAGCGGACCTGATCGTGACGACCGCCGTGATGCCTGTATCAGCTGTAGTTCTATTGTCAGCGGGACAGTGGGATACTATCCCGGTATGCCGCGCCCTACACTTCTTGACTGAAGCCTCAACATACAGCTACAGCCTATTCTTTACGGTAAGTTTGATTATTGTGACGTAGTTTGAGTATTGTTTCTAACATTTTTCTTATTGTGGCATAGTGTGGATCTATTAAAGTAGAATTTATTTTATTTAATTATTGATTATCAACTTTGGTCTTTGACTGCTCTGCTGTCAACGTTTCTTCGCGTAATGTTTGACTTACCAATCCTTGGTGGTTGTTAAAAATTACAGAACGCATGCAAAGCAAAATAATGAATACAGTAATCATTTTTCACTTATGAAGCTATGATGAAATATTTTTTTTGTCAACAGTTGGTAGCGATTGAGACTTACTACAGATTGGGCCACACGGCCTTCCAATATGACCACTTGTGCGTCTCCCTCCGAGTCGGCATAGTCTCCGTACTCGTTTTCGCCGTGTGTTTTATCACCGCCGGCGTCGGCGTCTACATGGACTTGGATTACGACTACTGCCAAAGGCGACACCACGGGGACTACACCTTCAGAATGTCTACATTTATCATTTTCCACGCGGTCCCCTTCGTCATCACTTTTTTCGGTCTCTTCTGCTCTTGCTTCAAAGTGCGAAGGCGAGCCAAGAAGCAGGCCTACTACAAGCGTTCCCAACAATACGAACGGGATTTTTCCACGACAAATTTAAACATAACAGTGTTTTTATTATACGCAGCGGCGTGGACCCCCTACCTCGTCATCGCGCTTAAATATCCTAACGCTAGCGACACTAAGTTCTACCATTGCGTGTGGATCGGTGTTTGTCGTTCGGTTTTCACTAGCTTTTTGTACAGCGCTATGAACAGGAACTTCAGGCGTGCGTTCGCACATTTGTTTTACTACTGTTGTTGCAAGAGCACTCTGACAGGCTCGTTTAGTAGTCGTCACAGGAGAGCTTTGGAATATAAATCAGCGACAGGTGACGTGAGGGTCCATATCATGCATCAGGCGGTGAACTCTAACAGCCCGCAGCGGGCTTCATCGTCGCGCGAAACTCAAGAGTTATGATCATACAGATGGGGAAGGTAAATTGCTTTAAATATGAACAATGTGTTCGTGAGGAAAGTATGTATACGCAATGACGCGGAGGCTGGTTCTTAGATTCATAAGTATTCAATGTCTATGTGAATATACTGTTTTGATGATTTTATTGTATATAAGTATGCGCTTATTGAAGCACACATTATTAAAGTACACATTCAGTGTCTTAATTGAGGAATTCTTTCATAGTGATTTATTTTCAAGACTTGACTTCAGAAGAAAATGAGATTACGGTCTCATTATCTTTAAATCATGAAAGAATTCTTCTAATTAAGAAAACCTACTTACCTTCATGTAATAGTTTAGAAATGTAAGTATTACTACAGTTCTACCCGTTAACTAGATGTTGGTAGTGTATCTTAAAAATACCACGCCCCAAACTAGCTCCTACAATTTTTTGTTGTAGTGCTTTATTGATAGTTGCGTATAATGTATATTGTAATCATCGTATTAGCGTATAAACCCCAATAAAAAAAATAATAAAAATTAGTATACGTGTTCAAATAAAATCCAACTTGAAGTAAAAATAACGGATGCGCATAGTTCGGAACTGAGGTACGGAACCCATTGTGCTATAAAGTGTGTGTGTGTGTGTTCAAAACAATGTACTATGTACTTTTTACCAGTGTTTTAAAAAAAAAGTGTTTAAATTGAAGAAGAACTAGTCTAAATCGTGGAGTCTGAATTGACATTTATCTAATTGGTCTGAGAAAAATAAGCGGTTCAAGAGACAAGTCGTTTAAATATGTATCTAGAACAATAATTTTGTTTCATTGTTAAATTTATATTAAGTGGTTGTTTAATGTCAGTGGCCTGAGAAATAACTATGGAGGTGCAGTTTGATCTAAGATTATAAAACTTGTGAGCTTTAATTAAAATATTATCATTAGGTGAAGGACGGAAGATAAACGTCAAACCAAACGACGTGTAGTTGGATATTATTGAAAGAAATTGGATTGGCCAAAAGCCAGTTCATGATTATTATAGTTTTCTTCTTAACTTTGCATAAATTTGGATGTTTTTCCAGCAAGCTGGTGATCATCTGATGTTTGGCACGACGTTGGGAATCAGCGTCGATTGTTTTCAAGTCGCGAGTCGGTTTGGGCTTACCTGGGGGCCGTAGGCGGTGCCTAAGCAGCTGGCTCTAGGGTGTGCGCCTGCTCTGAGCGGTCAGCAAAACAGTGCCTGCCTTTTTGTTCTGCAATTCCTTACGGTATACATAGTTGGCTGCAGTGTGCGCACGTATTATTGCTCCCCTCCAAAAAGGGCAGAAAATTGCTACGGCGAAAAGGCGATGAGGGTGGAGGGCGTGTACAGCTTGGATTGCCTTTCGAATCAGGGTCGGTTTGTAGCCGTTTAAGAGGTGTACCTTCGATGGTTTATTGTGCATTTTCAGCGTTGTACGCCGCGTGGAAGCGGTGGGGGAGAGAGTCATCCTCAGTATTCTAAAGGCGAGTAGTAAGCTATGGGGATGAGTGAAATGAAATAAAGGAATTAGTCATTAAATTTAAGCTGTCTATTTTTGTACTTACCTATTTATAATTACGTATGAATTAAATTTTATGATAATTGTGTTAACTATCGTGATATTGTATACTATATATTGTGTCTGTACAAAAGTATAGACAAGAAACATGTGAATTTTTTTCTATAAAAATTTAGGTAAAATAAAAAAGCTTCCACACAAGTCGGCTAAATTTAATTATAACGGATCTCTGCAATAATAAAAAAAACTGCTATCACTTTAAATTAATCGGAGAAATGTTTAAATTTTTTTTTCATCCCATTATTGAACTAGATTATTTTAGTATTATAATACTTATTAAATATATAAATATTCGTCATTGACTCATACTTAATCGTTATGTTAACTTGTGCATTTAGGTTGCTTACCTATGTACACTTATACAATAACAATTTTTCGCAAGATTTTTGTACTTATTGTATGTACATAATATTATGTGACGTATTACTTATGTTTAGCTTTACATAAATATATATAAAGGTATAAGACACATAAGAGTTTAACATATAAATTGTTTAATGTTGTATTACCCGAATAAAATTATACATAGTATTAAATACAGGGTGACATTTAAAACAACTGCATCCTTTTAAACATAGACTATACCCATGCTTCTGAGCTGTATGAGCCTATTTTTATTTGAATTAAACGTCATCATTTTCACATTTAAAAACCCTCAAAAACTACGTCACACGCTTTATTAAAGACCAAAACTACAAAAAGAAATTAAAACTAAACATGTAAATAAATGTCTGAAAAATAAATTATTTTTCTAGTACCAAGATCAAGTAAAGTACAGAGTTGTCGAGGTCGCTCAGCTGTAATAATTGTGTCGTTGACGTCTGAATCTGACGCGTCGCTTTTCCGCCGGCCGGGGTGATATGACGTATTTAGGATCGTGGATTTTGATGCTTTTATTTTTTTTGTACTTTCTGAAATATGAACCGACGTTTTTAAATAAACTTTAGATGAGTACACTTAACAATTAAATTTATGCAGTTGAATTAAAAGTCACCCTGTATATGTGTACCTCCAAAGGTGTACTTATTTATGTCCACGTTGTATGTTTGTAGGTATTTCCGTTTTTTTGTAAGTAAATTTTCGCTATGCGCCTCGTTTTTGTAACCAGAACTGTTACATATATATTTTTAATCAAAGAAAATGTTAATTGTAAGTATAAAATCTAAAAAAAAAAAACAATAAAGTCGACTGCAGTAAGCGAAATACCTATTTGTATTAATTGTCTTTGCTCAAGTTTATTTTGCTAAGTATTCGTATATTTATTTAATATTTAAAGCAGTATTAAAAAGTACCCTTTATTAAGGCTGCATAATGTTATTTATATACAAAAATGGTTTTTTTATAAAATATTTTTATGTTCTTTTACATTATTGTAGACTTTTTTTAGATATATAAAATTATTATATATTATTACCGAGTAAAGCAAGAGTTCTTTCATATACACTTTTATCCATATTCTGAGCAGTTTTTCATTGCATTCAAACCTTCGCACTTCTACTGCATTTAACATATTATGAGGATTTTGAAGGTTTATAATCAATATTGCCATTCAAATGATTTTTTAAATTATAATTTACCCAAGTAATCTTGTTTAAGTATAAAATTTAAGCGAATACTGTACTATTTATATTATCCAAAATGAGCACAAACCAAATATAAATTTTTAATTAGATTATAATTTAGGTAATGAGCACTTTTCCAAAGTTTTATGTAATAAGTACATATTATTATAATACGCACATTATAACATATTCCTTTCATGACACTTCCGTCCTCATAATACACCTGTCTGTCTCTAGCCCCAAGTGGCGTTCCGATGCACAAATAAATTAATATTAGCAAAAATTACAAAATGTACGTGAAGTCACTGATTTCAAAATCAGTGAAGAAACTAATATTAATGTTGATACAGTATAATTCAAAAAAATATGCCTCTTAATGTTGTCGTAAACTGATGATAGAACCAAATAAAAAAAATATGATTTGGATTTTGATATTTTTTCAACAGAGTGCCCAAAAATCATGGCTGTAATGCCTGTTTAAATTTTCAAGTAATTAGTAAGGTGAGACCTTATTCTATGAATGTCCTATGACATTTTATAATACCGAATTTATTAAGCTGTTCGGTTTAAATATCAACCCAATTTATTAAAAAATTTGTTACGTTTACATATATGTATATACAGTATAATATAGTAATATATAAAGTAAGACTGTCTTTTGGAGAGTTGAATATATTTATACATTGTAGGTAATTTCATATTTGTTGGACCAGCGTATTGTGTAAGTCGGCGAATAAAGAATTTGTGGTTTAAAAAGAGATAGGTATGGTAAATGAACTGGATTATATTATTTTTTAAGACTTGTTATAAAGTTTGTAATTTTGTAAATCAAATCATTAATTTATGTACTTAAAGCATAGTTTTTATAATATGATTTAAATATCATAACGAATATCTCGTTGTATTTTTCAGGTGTTTTATTTAGAAGCTTTAGTAATTATATTTTTAATGATGTAAATATATTTGGCAAATGGTGAAGGTGGGTGAAGAATATTTTTAACTATTAAGGTAAATAAAGTTTTTGTATTTATTTCATTCATATTATAATTTTGAATTTTATTAAATTAGTTATATTTGAGTTTATTTAAAATATAGTATTTATATTAGTTATAATTTATTTAAAACATGATAGGAAAGAAGTCAAATTACTTTAAATCAAAAACAATAATAACTATAGTCCATATTATATTTTTTTTATATTTCATTTTTTTTTTATTTTATGGGTTTTAGTTTTAGTTGTAACGGTGAAGGGTAGGTATTGTTGGTGTTCGTAATTTTTTTTATAAATAATATTTAAATACGGGTAGCTTTTCTCTGTTTAAGCTTGTATGTAATTCTTTTAGTTTTTCTAAGTTATTTTTTTTTACTTATAGGTAAAATTATGTTTTGAAAGAATCTTTTAAGAATAATTATATCGTTTTTTATTATTTTTTTTAATAGTTGATCGGAGTACCATTAAAATTTAAAGTTTGGTTAAGTTAAAATTCAGACATAGTCTAAATAGACTCGCACAGTGGCTTAATCAAATACTAGATACCTACTGTTTTTATTTGCGAATGATATGAGTATATCTGTTTATATATTTTATCCTTCTACACAAGTCACTTTACCTTTCTCTTGTTAAGTCATTGATTTACGATACCATTGTGATGATTTGCCAAATTATTTACATCAGTTCAAGTTATTGGCACTTAGTTGCAATAAGTACCTAAGTGTATGTGTTATTTGCCTTCAGTGAGAAAGAGACGATAGACTTGTTACAATTTTATGGATATGTCATCAAATATTTGAGATATGGAAAGTAATCTCCGGTGTATAAAAATATACTTAATGTGGAGATAAATTGTAGAATTACATATATTAGACGGTACTTAACCCTTACATGTATCAAGACCAATGATATCCGACTTTTAAAATCTATAGATCTACTTGATGTATTTAATGTCTAGATTACTATTGAATATCATTGCGCAAAAGACAATTACATACTGTGTTTGCTCGTTCTTAGTCATACTACTCATAATATGCTTGCAGTTTTCAGGGATTGTACCAAAAAACATGCTTTTAAATATAAAACAACTGAACAATTTCATTAAACCAGCAATTTTGAGCCGTCCTGTTGTATTATTTACATAATTTGTAAAGTAGATTACATATTATTGTCTTCTGCATTGCTGAAATCGCGTTTTCCTTATAACTTTCCAAGATGATTTTTTTTTATCTAGATATTGTGTTTTACTGATTTCAACGAACAAGCTGTTAGCTCTATACATTTTGGTGCATTTAATTTTTGACTGATCACGCGAAATCTGCAATTTATCAATTGTTCTTTGTTTTATATTATCATCGTTGTAGAAATCTCGACACGCCAAGATGAAGACTTAGAACAACAATTTTTGGTTAGTTTTTGCCACTACTAATCTAAGTATTATTAACATAAGCCATTGTTACATGTATTTTATGTGATTGTTATTTATGGTGTTTATTCAATAATAAATAATGTGTATTAATGTAATCAGTGTTTTTTATTTATACATTACCCAAATTATATTTATCTGCGCAATAAAGCTAAATGTGAAAATTCTGGATTCAAAATTATGCCGATTGTAATATGACTCGTCTTCCTCCTGGCGTTAGTATAGGTAACATCTTCACCGTATGGAGAGGACCCCGACCGTTGCAGGCACCTTTGACCATGATTCTGTATTGAGTAGGTAAGTGATTTTCAATCACCCATCTGATCTCCGCAACCTCTATAGCCACCTATCCCATAATTGATCGTGATTGTAGATATCCAGTTGCTTGAATGTAAGTACAGGATTCCTCACGATGTTTTTCTTCGCCGTAATCCTACGCCTCTTTGGGCAAAACGCATTTTTTTGGCGTTCTAAAGTCATTTATTAAGTCTATTTTCCAACTTTAACATATGTCTTTACTTTTTTAAAACAAAAGCTAAACCGTCTGTCTATCTGAAAAAGTAGAACTTGAGCGATCGATGAATAAAGAAATCTGCAAGGTATATTATTACTTAAAATAATCAAAAAAAAAGAAAATCTCGGGAAACTTGGCTTTCCTTTTAACTATCGTCTCTGTGAGATATTGTGATGTGTATGACTGTTTATAAATATACATGATACATACATCATGCCTGTTATGTGGAGGAAAATTTTACTATAGCAAAAGTATTTTGTTGCTGTTCGGTTATTTTGGTCACAAATATTAATGGACACATATACCTATCCATATTTTTCATACTTTTTCTTCCTTATTTAATCCACACTAGAAATATAAATATAAAAGATTTAAATTAAGCTGTTTTTGCTTATAGTATGAATAAACATAAAAACTACTGAACCGATTTTGATGATGAATGGGAATTTTCAAAAACAAATAGCCTTTGTAGCCTACAAAGGCTACTTGTTTTTGGAAGTTCCCTTATCTCTAAATGCGCGTCTTTACCAAATAAATATATTTGTCAGTTGATACGATGCCGGGTGTTCTAGGGGTTTAAAATTTTTAATGTCTTCATCATATGTCTCATAAGATGATATTAGTTTTTGTTTTCTATCGTACTTTCCTTAAGTATATATCGAGAAATTAAAACAAAAATGTGTTTTCACATAGTTCTCTCTATAACTTACGAATTCTAATTAAGTTTGTTTTTATAACTAGCTAAATTTATTTAAAAGGAGTAAATATATGTCGATTTTCTTTTAATCCTGGCTTGGAGTCGTGAAACATATGCGTGCCATAATGATTTTAGAACTGAACTGAACCGGAAGATGTGGAAAGATAGAAGCACAAACTAAATAGAGATGGATAGAAGTAGGAAAACGCACTTTAGGCCCCGGGGCTAATTGGCAGACTGAGACTGGCAACTGAGAACACGCCATCATGAGAGATATTTGTTTATACAAATGATTATATTTCTTAAAATTTATATTATAAAATATGTACATAATATAAATTTATTTATTGAAAAGTATCTAGTATCATTGTAATCCCCGCGAAAATTTGCAAGTCGCGACGCTATTGGCGGAACAAGGAAGTACAATGTCACCGAGTAGACTTTGTCACCATTTCCTGTAAGTTGCTGTTTGTTTGTAGATATTGTTTTGGTTGGTGTTTATGATTGGAATAGTATTTCACTTTTATATAAATCCCAGCACTTTATTAGTATGTCAAATCATTCAAAAGTCAATTGACGCCGATAAAATGAGTGAGCCAAAATCGCAAGTAAATTGTTAATAGTTTAAATAAATTAATTTTGTATAGTTTTTTTTTTTAATTGGGTGAGAGTGATTTTTTCCAGTTTAACATGCTTATTCAATAAAAACTTCAAATAATCGACCAATCAAATTTGAATAATCGTATCTCAAAGATAGAAGATAATTTAGATGAGCGCAGAATGGTACGGAACCCTTCATACGCAAGTTCCTCATCGCAATTGGCAGGTCTTTTAATAATTTACCTTAATAAAAGTTGCTTATTTTTTTACTTCTTTTTTTTTGTCTTTAATTTAAATTCTGTCAGGTAGATACATACATCGTTGCTTACTTACATACTTTTTAGTGCAAAAGTTGCCGAGTTATCGATACTAGATTTAGAAGATTGCCCAACTTAGAGTGAATGCTAACAAAATCACTCAAACAACAATTAGTATTTGGTCCGAACGAAAAGTGTCTGCCAAACTCCAAGCCATATTTAGCTTATATCTGGTTATTTCCGTGTAGACACCGTTTTTGTTGAATGTCAATCGTCATATAGCCTTGCCCAAGAGATTTTAACAAATTGTAACGGTGAAAGGCGCCGCTGGTCGCTTAGTGGGGGCAGGCCGAGCTGACTGCGAGCCAGCGTGCCAGTTCCATGGCACCGTTCTGACCCGCGCCACGGCACACGTCTACTCCGTGCCATACATACGCCTCAATGGCAAACTTTTACTTTCGCGCAATTTTTTAAAACTATCATCTGTGGTGTGTGTGATGTGAATTACAAGTTGACCGTTGAAATATGTTACTCTTACTGATTTGGAGTGTTGCGCTTGCGCCGGCGTCTGCTCAAGGTAAGATATTTATGCGAATTTTACATGTTAAGCGGTTAGAATGTTAGCGGATAGCCCGGCCGAGGTTAATGTAATTTGTGATGGTGTAACAATAGTGTATCACTGTCTTTTGTTGACGTCGGCTCGCGCGCATTATATACTTTTTTTGCTTTATAAGTTTCTATATATATTTGCTAATTACGTATATTTAAGTATTATGATTTTTTATTAACACTAAGTCTTTGTTGCAAGGTGTTCTTTTTTTATAAGGTTTCTGTGCATATTATTTTTTTGTTCTCTCGTACCTAATTGTGGGACACCATATTACTATTATTGATCCACTGCAAGTATATCACGTGAAATACAAAAAAAGCCTGCTTTATTTCTTCATATTTTTTACAAATAACAAATACAATTAACGTCGATTACGAATTTGTTTTTGTAAGTTTTATAACGTTATAACACAGATCTAATGAGGCCATTTCAAAACCGGGAAAAAACTTGTATAATTACTTATGCACTTATATAATTAGCTGGCTTTGTGTGTATGTATATAACGACGATGTCGGAAATCAGTGGAGCGATTAAATAAAATGCGAACTTGTCAAGCATGGAAGCCAAATTGTGTGTTACGTGGTACATTATATTCTAAGAGAAAATTCCTTAGTACATGCATACATATGTGGCAGTCCAAGCATAAAGGTACCACTTGGGTGGTATTGAGTTAAGGCCATATTTGGATAGTTAAATAGTTGGTTGATCATATGGAATTAAAAAGAAAATAATCATAATAACATTTATTGGAATAAAAAATTTTCAAAGTTCACACTTACAAAAATCAAATTGTTGGGAAACAGGCATTGAAAGTTTAAGCTGTATTATCTAAAGATCTAGTTGTCAGTTACATAGATTATTATTTATTATTATAGAGCAATATGTTTAGTATAAAATCAATTAGTTAATGTTATGGAAACATTATCGAATAAAAGAATAGAAGCTTAAAACTAACTTTATAATAAGTTTAGTAAAAGGGCCCAGTTGAATACAATAAAATTTTAAACTGTAATAGCTAGAGATCTAGTTGTCAGTTACATAGATTCTTATTTATTACAATAGAACAATATGTTAAGTATAAAATCGACTAGTTATTATTATGGCAACACCATCGAATAAAAAAATAGAAGCTTAAAACTAACTTTATAATAAGTTTAGTAAAAGGGCCCAGTTGAATACAATAAAATTTTAAATTGTAATAGCTAGAGATCAAGATGTCAGTTACATAGATTCTTATTTATAATAATAGAGAAATATATTAAGTATAAAATCGACTAGTTTTTATTATGGCAACACTATCGAATAAAAAAATAAAAACTTAAAACTAATTGGTAGTTATGTTAAGTTTAGGAAATGGGTCGAGTTGACCGAAATTAGGTTATATTTCGCGTACATTGTAACACACATTTATTAAGAATAAACTACTCGTAGGACATTATACAAAAACATATTAAATTTACGTCAAAATAATAAAAATTAATGAATTAAAAGTCATTAATACGACACATTACAAAAAAAAAAGAATTAACCTATTACAGGTTTCAAAAGTCAGAATTAAATCTCAAATATTTTCTGACCTGCGCTTTGGACAAAAATATGACCCGTTTCTTACTTGATTCCTATGACCGACTTCCTTGCAGTATGAACAAGTTGGCGTTTTTCTAACACTCTTAGCAATTTGATTGGATGATGTATTAGAAGTAGAAGTAGTTGTTCCTTCTACTACACTACATTGACTAGGAGTGGATATGTCGTCTAAGACTATTGGTTTGGGACACAAAATATTTTTAGATTCTTCTTCGACAAATTCACGTATTTTGTTATACAAATACCATTGCCTTTCTATAGTCATACCTGACGGGAATATTTCTGTTGGAAGTTGGTCATATACTTTATTTGGATTTAAAACTTTTGCCACGACCGATGGTAGCATTTCAGAAATATTTTTGTAGCAAAGCATGTGCCCTTTGTTATTTGCGTTAGATTCAAAATGGGAAAATGTTAATAGCTGGCTTATAGTAGAAGCATCTGATTGAAAAAATTTTGCCCAGTCATACATTTTTATAAAAGTATCACCTTTCTCATTACCTGTGAGAACAGCTGTAATTGCGTTAGTTTTTGGACAAGCCTGAACTGCGGCTACAACCAAATCCATTAATTTATTAGATTCTCTATTTCTAAAACTTTTTTTTAAAAGTCCAAAGTACATGTCTCGGGCGAACTTGGTATGCCCTACGGGAAGGAATGACATGCGAAATGACCGATGCCTACCTGTAACAACTCGCCACGTAGCATACTGCATAACATAGTTATTTTTATTTTGCCCAGCACAGTTATTAGCGTGGCACACAACATCGGTTTCACCTAATCCGAAATTTGCAAAAAAATGATGCAGCAATGAAATGATTACGTTAGCCCCTTTACCTGTATGACATGATTCAGGGATAATAATAATATATAGGTAAGACAAATTTCTTTAATGGCTCTACAGCAACACCAAATAAACTGACTTTGAACCCTGTCAAAAAATATAATGGCCCTATCTGTTGAGAGCTATGTGGTAAATGAACTTGCTGAGCAAAATCAAAAGAGTAATGCATAACACCATCGTAACTACAAGTAATATGAGGTCCAAGCATAGGGAAAGATTCAGAGAATGAATCCCTTACACATCTGATTATATGACTGTAATATTTTCTTTCAATTTGTACTAGGTCTAAATGTTGCTTTGATTTAATTATGAGATTTAATTTTTCTTCTTCACTCAAAGCGTTCATTTTTCCTTATGTTGTTACATTTTTTGACAAACTGCGCAAAGGTCAGTTTTCGGTTTCTGCACAACAACATTTGGGCAAAATGTTTCCCAGAGGTCGTACCAAGTACCTATTCCTACCGACAGGAATATTATTCAGTGAAATTAGTGAATCACAATATGTTTTATAAACGTATGATTTGGTCATACTGCAAGGAAGTATTACTAGATCAGAATTATATCGGTGACCTGGTAGACGGCCAGGTAAAACTAAACCATTATCATTGGAGTACTGTTTTATATAATTAACTGCATCAGCTCTGGTTTGTAAATTATAACAATTGTAAGGAGCTTTTCGTGACTTATGGACATTTGGCGCGACACCGTTAGTCAAAAAATCTATTATAAAATATCGCTGTTAACAGTAGATGTCTTTGTGGTTGGTTAAACATCGACATTAGTTGTTATTTAACTCATTATCATTATAGAATTTAATTTCAATCATTCAATTTAAAGAGTGTTGATAACTGGTCCCTTTTCACTAAACATATAATTGCAATTTTCTCACGTTGTGTTCGTTATTTACAGACGATTATTATACGAAAATGTAGCCCATTGCATGTTGCATTAAAATCCATTAAAATCGCATAATGCGAATTTTCCACCTTTTTTCACAAAATCTCAAATATCTCGGAAACTAGAAAGTGCTCAGTGGGCCCTTTTCGCTTGGACGGCCACATATAGTCACGTCTATATCCCTTGCGGGGTGAACAGAGAAGACAGTCTCGAAAAGACTGACAGGCCACGTTCAGCTGTATGTATTTCTTAGTAACATACTTCATAAATAACCAAATTTTTTGATGTGTCATCATTTAAAAAAGTTAATAAGTTTATGAGATCCCATGCCTATACCACACATCCATACGAGTACAATCGAAGTTTCGCTTTCAAATGGCACGTTGGATTTCGATGCAATTTCTATTGAAATACCTAGGTATATTAACATATAGGTATATCTACTTTCACTATTAAAAAATTAAGCAGAATAAATCGAATGTGTTTTTTTTTTGCGTAAAAATTCCGGTCTCTTTGGTTGGACAGGTATAGGTATCATGTTCGTAATATTGCTCTGATAATTGTGAAACTGAAATTTCAAACCTTGAGAAGTGCTTTGTTCTCTTAAATTTGATTTTTAGTTATTTATTAGAGCTTTTAATAACTGGACTGGTTGTTTAAAGCAAATTATTTCCTATGTGTATTGATTAAAAGTAACCGAAAATGTAGATATACAAAAGAGTAGAAGAAGAAGTTTAGTAGTGAACAGTTACAAGTATTATGGAGGTGGAGGTATATATAAATATAAATTATTGTATTAAATAAAAATAAAATATTGCACAACTAAAATATAGGTATTGACATTTGGACATGTATGTTATATAATAAAGAGAGAGAATTTCACAAAATTCCTACGGAAAAAGGTATTAAAGTTACGAGGGGCGGAGCCTCATACCTTCAGTTATCGCTACTTTTCTGTGAATTAATATTGATATTTTTGGTTATTTTTATTTAACTTTTACCTTCTACCTCTCAAGGTAGTAAGGAGGAGTTCAAAAACCTTAATATTTTGAGACGCACTACTTTCATTGCCGCGGGCATTTCCGCCTACAAGTCTCATGCGGACTGGTACTGGCGGTTTATTCTCTAAAATAAAAAAAAAAGAAAACAAATTCCTTTTGAAGTCGAACCTCGGAAGGTAACCGTCGATCAAAACTGATCCAAACGTTTAGGTAAAGTGAAGGTTCTATTCTTATTAAATTTATTCAAATATTAACAAAAAAAAAAAGAATTAATAATCGTAGCGTGGTTCGTCAAAATTCTGAAGTCGGCTCTCTAACATTCAATTTTATTTCAACATTCGTTTTTGCCCGCTGGGTTTCGGCTATACCTCAGCCAAATTTTGACAAAACTGCTTGCATTTCTTGCTTTATTCTACATGATACCTAAATAAACACACATTTTTGTAATTTTAGTAGATATCTATATGAAATACAAATATATATTTTGAGAAAAATACATGCAAGAACTTCCAAAGATAACCTTGTAGCGATATAAAATGCCAACTCATGCCCATACAAGCACGTCTACGTTAATTCTCGACGTGCAAGTAGAAATTACGTTGCGTTTTCAACCTCGCTCGTCGAAAGGTCAACGAATTCACGAGCATTCATACACATTCATACTTATACTCAATCTTCATAGTAATGTAATTAAAATGTACACGGAATAACTGCATGACGCGTAGTGTTGTTCCCGACACTAAAATGGGACCACTTCATCGCATTTCCATGGTAAGAACAAATCATGAGACGAAAGGAACGTTATTTTACTAAAAAAACCTTAATGGATGGGACAGGTTTTAGGTAAGTACCACAGATTAGTATCTGTTTTATTAAAAAATTAAACAAAATAGGAGAAGATCGGTACAGTCTTTCACATATACTCACTATATTTATCTAATCATAGTTTATATGAAACCCGTGGCTGGTCCTAAGAAGGACAGAACTAGGAGTTATTCTTAATATATATATACCTATAAACTGCTAGGTACTAAGTCAGTCACTCCTTGTAACTCAGCGACTGTGTGACTGACGGACAATGCACAGCCGAAACTACTCAGCCAGAAAGTTGTAATTTGGTATGAAGGTTCCTTAGAAAGTGCAGGGGAGTAGGTACTAAGAGATTTCCCGAAATTCCACGGGAATGGTAATAAAAGGGTTTTTAAGTTTTACGCGGGCGGAGCCGCGGACGCTGTCTATTTTGGAAACATTTATACTAGTGGAAATCTCTATAAAAGACACCCGAAATCACCTGAAATATCTATTCAGACAATCTTTCACACCAATTACACTGCTTTGGTGTTGAATCTGAATCTGAATAGGGCAACACTATCAAAAGGAAATGTCTTTTCCAGTGGAAATGGGTATACGTTGACAAAACTTTTTAACTATGTGCTAGACAAACATAATTAAAATACTTTATAGTACCTTAATATTGAAATTAAAAATGTAGTCACAATATCGCTTAAATTTTTAAGATTTAACTTATTAAGTATAAGGTAAAAAAGCTCTCCAAAAAAGTCTGAAAGAAATCTTTAAAAATAAATGATATTATTATTAACGATTATGTTATTTTATTATGTTAGCAAACATATTCAAGAATGGATCATGGTTTTTCAATAATTTTCAATAATGCTGCCTCTGTCAATCTAGCAAGAGATATAGAAATGATAATACCTATGTATTTTGAATGTATTATACCTACGTAGAGAGTAAATATATACATAAGCCAGTCTAGCGATGAACACATAAAGGTCAATGGCCAATATGACCGGCGTGTGAGTATCAGCTAGATATATGGTTCACTGGCACACGCAAGCTTACGGATAGCGAATGCGAGTGAAAGCAGCCAAGCTGTTTACAAGTAGGCAATGCGCCGACAAAAGCGAACTTATTGTACAACTGATCGACTTTCGTGAGATAAAAGGATTATGTAGTAAGTAGGTAATAACTTGTTTGTAATCGGTTTAGAAATGAGACCGATTAATTTCAGCCACTAATTCCTTTGGCGATGTTTTATATCTAGTTTTATATTTTTATCTTCAGACTAGCTGTGCCCGTGACTTCGTCCGCGTAGTTATTTTCCAGTTTTGGCATCATGGATTTTCCATCATTTTCCATTATTTCTTCGTTCCTTGTAGTTGCAGCGTGATGTTATAAAGCATAAAGCCTTCCTCGATAAAGGGTCTATTCAACGCAAAAAGAATTCTTCAATTCGAACCAGTAGATCCTGAGATTAGCGCGTTTAAACAAACCAACAAACTCTTCAGCTTTATTATATTAGTATTGATGTCGTAGAAGGCGACTAAGGGATAGGCTTATAAACTTGGGATTCTTCTTTTAGACGATGGGCTGGCAGCCTGACACTATTTGATTCTCAATTCTGAAATATGCAAGAATAGTGGCCGTGAAATTGTAGTCCCTGCCTACCCCTCCGGGAAAGTGGCGTGTATTGTGTTGTAGGTACCTTAACAACGTGGCGTTCGACCGCCAGCTGGCGACCGGGGCCGACACAACCTTGAAGTGAGTCCATGAAACAAAACACCGAGGGCTGCACCCTCCGTTTGAAAGGATTCAAAGTTTGCGTTATTGGTTATAAAATGGACAGTCACCAGTATATCAAGACACCTAAATTCACTGGGAATTCGCCTTAATTACCGTGCAATAAAGTTACATGTCGGGCAACTAAATAGACAAAAACAAAACAGGCGGTTGGCTGTACAGGTAACGGCAGATAAACCTAAATACAACCTATTAGTACCTATACTAGTATAGGGGTCATATTTCTCTCTCGTCGTGTGTACTACGTAAGTATATTTACCTCTAGATAAAATTACAAAATAATGACCGCAGCAATCGAAAAGGTTAAAGGCTAAACAAAATCATCATAATCGAAAAATGATTTGACATATAAAATTTGTAAACAATATTGCTCTTGGGATTTAAACTTGTATAGATTCATTGCAATACTGTAGATATTAAATAAATGTCAATATTGTAATTTGGTGAATAAAGCAAACATAAAACTAAACTTATCAATCTAAGAGCTTTCATCAGAATAGTCCTAATATTCTGATTTCTATGTTAGATAAGTATAAGAAAAAGAAAAGTTGATTGACTGACTAATAGAACTTTTTAGTTTCTTTCACGAGCTAATTCGTGCAAAAATCTGAGAGCACACGCCACGAGCCACGCTGGATTACCCAATGACTAAATTTATATTGTAAGGATACATACATAAAATCACGCCTCTTTCCCGGAGGAGTAGGCAGAGACTACATCTTTCCACCTGCCACGATCTCTGACTACTTCCTTAGCTTCATGCACATTCATAACATAAGCTCGGCGGTTTCGGGTACTCTTGACCTGACCTATTATAAGTGGCAAATTACTAGCTTAGCCTAAAAGAGGAATCCGATTTTTCTAACTTTTCCCTTTGTTGACTTTTACATCACCAGCAAGCAGTACATAACCCAACCCCTCTTCACATAACAAACAAACAAACTTACTTTCGCATTTAGAATATTAGTTGGGATGGTATGCATGGAAGATTGTTTATACGTACATATATACATACACGGTATGGTCACGTCTATATCCCTTCCGGGATAGACAGAGCCAATAGTCTTGAAAAGACTGAATGGCTCGTTCCGCTATTTGGCTTAATGATAAAATTGAGATTCAAATAGTGACAGGTTGCTAGCCCATTGCCTAAGAAAATAATCCCAAGTTTTAAGCCTATCCCTGAGTAGCCTTTTAAAACATACATGGGCAAAGAGTTAGAGCGGTTCTATTCTTTTTTGTATTGGTGCCGGGAACCACACGGCACGATTTTTTATCTTTATTTTAATTAAGTAGGTAACATAATTATTTACATGTCTTCTACGTTGAACTAATTTTGGATAAAACCGAGCTCACAAATTGATTTAAACTTTTACTAGACTACGTTTACACTGGCCGAATGTAAACTAAATTGATTTGATAAACAGATATAGTCAAACATGAACTTGACGCAGAGAAAGTTCTACCACTAGCTTCGTCAATATGTACTTACAGGGTGTATGTTAGTTAAGTTATATAAACTTTACTATGTGGGTTCTTAGTTTTAGGTAAGTATTAACATTCAAATTAAAATAATTTGAATGTTTGTGCCGCGTGATTCACCGGCACCATTATAAAAAAGAATAGGACCACTCCATCTCTTTCCCATGGATGTCGTAAAAGGCAACCAAGGGATAGGCTTACAAGCTTGGGGTTCTTTTTTTAGGCAATGAGCTAGCAACCTGTCACTATTTGAATCTCAATTTTGTCATTAAGCCAAATAGCTAAACGTGGCCATTCGGTCTTTTCAAGACTGTTGGCTCTGTTTACCCCGCAAAGGATATAGACGTGACCATATGTATGTATGTTAAAATAATTAATTAAGTGCGTTACTTGCTCGATTAAAATAAATATATACACACATAAAGCACATACGTAGGATTTTTATTACGGCGTAGACAGAGCTCACATTGAAAGGCCAGAGAGGAAGTTATTCAAATTTAACTAAGTAGTAAGATTAATAATATATAACTAGATGTCCCGGAAAACGTTGTTTTGCATTTTGTGGGTATATTCTCAGACCTATTCAATATGCTCACAAAATTACATGAGAATCGGTCAACCCGTTTCGGAGGAGTATTGGAACGACCATTGTGACACGAGAATTTTATATACATATAAGATTAAGAATTATATTACAAGTTAAATAAAAGTTTTGAAAAATATACTGGGTCTTGCTCAGTCTTTTATATCTCCGTTCATAGATTACATTATTTTTATTTATATATAAATAATATACTAGCTGACCCGGCAAACGCTGTTTTGCAAAAATATAAAAATTTGTATAGAATTATAAAAAGAATGTTAAGGGTGGACAACCCTTAACACTTAGGGGTATGAAAAATAGATGTTAGCCGATTCTCAGACCTACTGAATATGCATGCAAAATTTGGTTAAAATCGGTAAAGCCGTTTCGGAGGAGTACGGAGACAAACATTGTGACACGGGATCACTACATAGTATAAAACAAAGTCGCTATTTTAATCTGTTTGTCTGTATGCTTAAATCTTTAAAATTACGCAACGGATTTTGATGTGGTTTTTTGTAACAGGTAGAGTGATTCAAGAGGAAGGTTTTTATGTATAATAACATTTATAATTTTGCACCCGTGCGAAGCCGGGGCGGGTCCATAGTTTTATATATAAGATTAATTTCCTAGTCAGTTTACTAAAATAATATGTAGTGCGCAAGCGAAATGCGGAAACCAATATAGTATCCAAGCTATTGCATAATTTTAAACACTTTGAGACATGAAACACTAAGTCATTAATATTCTATTAACTAAAAGTCTAGATTACTATTAACTTATATAACACATCATAGCGAATAGAAAAAAAAAACGGGTTTTAAAGAAATTCATATTGTAATGTTGTCTTCTTTCGCAAGAAGTAAAATGTAATCTGTTCTTTCATATCTATCCTTTGAAAAAGGACCACTCCCTATCTTTTCTATTGACATCGTAAAGGGCGACTAAGGGAATGGCTAATATACTCAGGATTCGTCGTATTAGGCGACGGACTATCAACCTGTTACTATTTGAATTTCAATTACATCAAGCCATACGCCAGACTAGCCTTTCAGTCTTTTCAAGACTGTTTGCTCTGTCTACCCCGCATGGGATAAAGACGTGATTGTTATGTATGTATGTGACAGTTATTGTGATTTCACCTCATGTCGCAAGCATTTTAACTACTTAATATAATAATTTATTCCGAAGTCACAGAGTAAAACAATGTAGACCCGTCGTGTGACTGTGACCCGACTAACGGGAATTCAGTGTCAGTTTGTGACACACTCAACACAGAAATCTAAACGAGGCATAGTTAATGGAATCCTCGGAATCTCGAATCAAACATGTAGTAGGGGAGCTCATGAGGGGATTTTGGGATTTACTAAAACGTGGCAGATTAATATAGAGGTGGATACCTCGTATCCTATAAAGTACTCTCACCGTATATAAGCCTTCTATATATGGTCGCCCGTCAAGGATAAACGATCAGATTAGTAAAAAATTAATCATCAAAAATTCTCTTTTTTTAAAATCTATAGCCGCTCCCCCCACCTATAAAACGGTATGTATTATACGACATTTTTTTCTTTTCATCATCTAACCTTCGCAACCCAATAGGTCTCTATGCCGCTCGAGTAAATCCCAATTTAGCCTCGTGGGCTCCCCTACTATAGAAGACAAACAATTAAACAAAAAGAATGTGGGTCAAGTGACAGACATGAAAGTATATAGGTACCTCCCGACACGTCTAAGATACAAAGATTCACTGTACACTACAATATAATGTATTTCTTTAAACAATTATATCTATACTAATATAATAAAGCTGAAGAGTTTGTTTGTTTGAACGCGCTAATCTCAGAAATTTCTGGTTCGAATTGAAAAATTCTTTTTTCGTTGAATAGACTATTTATCGAGGAAGGCTTTAGGCTATATAACATCACGCCGCAACTATAAGGAACAAAGAAATAATGGAATATGTAGTAGTAAGCTGGGATACACAATAGATTTTATTCGCTACCAGGATACCATGAGTTTGAGCTTGCACTATATAAATGTACATAATTATCTTAGTTGACCATTATGACATCCACAGGAAAAAAAAAGAATAATCCTATTCTAAAGTTTCGAAAAACATACGTAAAATATAAACTGATTAAGATGAGCTTAATAAGCTTAAATTTCCACGCCAACGGAGTCGCGGGCGGGCGCTAGTAACATATAAAGGTCAAACTTGAGTCAAGTTATGCTTGTTTGCCAGTTTTATTGACAATATTTGAAGTCAGTAAGTTAGTACGAGAAATTACGTTTATTCGTACTAATGACCGTAATCTGAGGCTGTTTGCAGTGCCTTCCGCTACAATTGAATAACGAGGCAATTTAAATAATTTTCCATCTAGAAACTACATTTCAGAGTGTGCTTCAAGAAAATGAGGCCGGCAGACTTTTATTTATTAATTTTTCTAGTAAAATTTGTAATTTATTTTCAGGCAAATTTAAACTTACAGTTTTATAGTAACAGTACCTGGTTGATCGAGCTGTGCTCGGTGGACGTCAGAAAAAACATAAAAATAATAAAAAAACAAAGGCCATCAAAAGTAAAAAATACAAAAATTAATAAAAATAAAATAAAAAAATACTACGTAATATCAAAAAATAAAACAATCCGTTACGACAATGTGCGCAAGCGAAGCCACAAGCGAAAGCTAGTTATAATACTGGCTAGCTCATAATACAAGCAGAAAACAACAATTAGCAAGTTGGAAACCGCGGCCTAGATTCTGACGTCACATGCTCCAACCGGTTCCCTCGATATGGACATGATGTGGACAACTCGAGAGTTGACACAGAGGTCGGATGCAACCTTAAGTAAAAAGCTTTAAGGACTATTTTCGATTGTCTCCGTGATGTCACCCAATCGAAGTGGATAGTGGATTTTAGGTTAAAGCAGTCGCTTTGAGGTTTAAAACTACATCTTTGATTTCAGGTCAGATGTTTGTTAGAAAACATGAGAATTTAGCATGATGGATTATTTATGAAAAATATTTGAGAATTTGCGATAACTGGGAGGAAAGCCATTCAGCACATTCAGACAACTGAAAACTGTGTAACCATGATTATATAAAGCAAAGATTATATTGTATAGACAAGGCAGGAGTAGCTTGATGTAAAAATCTGACTTACCCAATGTTAATTGGTCATAGGCCCACCACAATAGGATCTTCAGAGAGGTTAGGATGCAACCGGGACTGACGAATCTCTGAATTCCGATTCCCCAATTAAGTCTTTTGGAATTGGCTCTGTCTGATTCATTAAAGATAAGTCAATATCTAATTTTATATACGGACAGATTTAGTCAGCCTCGAAATACGAGATAGTAACTCGGCGACATTATATTTTGTAAAAAATACTTATAAAGATAAATATCCAAGACCCTGGCCAACCAGAGAAAATAGCTGTGATTCAAACCCAAAACCTATAAATATGGTTTAAATGAACAAAACAAACTATAGGTACTATTTGGAAACAGTATCAATAGTATGAAAACATTGTGATCTATTATTTAAACCAATATCTCACGCATTTTATTGGTGTTAGCGAGAACAATATGTCTTTCGTAATCTTACACGTTTTTAAGGTTAGATTAGGATCGGCAAATTTTTGTAGTAATCAGGCACCGAGTGTAATTTTTTCGCATAATGCAATGTAATGATAAAAGCATAAATTAAAGGTTAAATTCTCAGGTATTTATATTTACTTTAAGGTATGAAATAAATTATATCCAAGGTAAGTAAGTAAGTAATAGTTTATTTATTTTCTCCACAACAATTTATACAAAATACAGTTGACAAAATATACAGTTCACAAGTCTAGTAGATAGTAAACAAACAATTGTGGAGAACTGGTATAATATAAATTATATCCACGTTCAGCTATTTGGCTTATTGATAGAATTGAGATTCAAATAGTGACTGGTTACTAACCTAAAAGAATCCCAAGTTTGTAAGCCTATCCCTTAGTCGCTTTTTACGACATACATGGGGAAGAGATGGAGTGGTCTTATTTTTTTTTTAATTGGTGCTTACTACATATTTTAGAAATCATCCGATTTGTAAGATCGTTCAATCTCTCTCTGTGCTGGTTCGCTCGTATGTAAATACCTGTGTGTATCATTCATGGAGCCTTTGTCGTGTGACGTGACTGTTGGTATGCGTCAACCACGAATTTATAAGTAAAAGTGACGTGTTTTAACTCGATTGTTCGTGTATTATGGGTAGATTCGCTTTTAGTCCCGGTTGCATCTTCATCAGTTTAGATAGGAACCCGGGAAATGCCTTTGACCATGGATCCTGGATTGGGTGAGCCAGTTTTTTACACGAAGCGACTACCATCTGACCTCCGTAACTTTTGCAGGTAAAAGTAACCCGTATTAAATCGATTATGGTTCCAGTTGCCTGAATGTGTAGGTTTCCTCACGATGTTTTTGCTTACCGTAAGAACATCGGTTAGTATACAAACTAATGTATATACCTTTGAAATACTAGTCATTGGGACATGGCCCAGGTGGGATTCGAAGCTGTGCCTTTTTATGTAGGTTTTAACGTTTTGTTTTGTTTTTGTTAGGTTTTGTTTTTTCACGCATTATAACTGGGCACGTTACCGATTCGACCTCCGATAAACTTTCTCATTTTATTAGTAATCACTATAAGAAGGAAGGATAGGAAAAGATATTTTTTTTATTGCGAAAACATGCTTTATTGGTCTGAATTAAAGTCAAGATTCTTTAAAGGGGATGTAGGTAAGCGAGCCGTCGGCCTTCAAACATTCACCACGGTCGCACCTCGGCTCGCCTCGTGTCGATATAAACATAAAATCAAAGTTACAAACTAAAAACTTTACAGAAACAACACAGGATATCTACGTGGAACTTCTTTGAAAACCTCCTTAAAAACCTACTTTCCAAAGATCAATAATTTGTTATATAAAAATTGTTTACGTCATCAGGTCAAAAACTTAACAATAGCATTAATTAATTAATTATATATCTGGCAATGGATCAGGGTAATAATACCCTAAACTAGCTTGCATAAAGAGATTAGATGAAGTAAAAAAGGATGCCGTGATCGTGGCAATTAGCAAGATGTAGTGCCTTCAGAAAAGTCAATGTCATAATTAATGGCATATGAAGACACGAAAATTTTGGCCTAAATTGATTTCAGATTCCACCAAAACATTTTTTGTGTTGTATGTTATTATAAATATAGAGGTGGTAATAGGTAGTTACACTTCTGCACCCTCGCTAGTTTATGTCAAAGTGCAGGCAAACAACAGGTTTATCTTGCGCAAATACATGTAAGTATTTTATTTGCTCTCTTTTCTTGATTCACCTTTAAAATAGATTATAACATGAAAAGGAGTTTCTCTAAGAAGGATTTTATTTCGTATATAAATAAAGCTTGCAATATAAACGTAAAATAAACCTCATATAGCCTTCAGATGCTGCGGAGTTAAGTCTCCGTGTTAAGACCTGATTACCCAATCGTGGTCACAGGCGGATCTTAAACCGGGTAGTCCTCTCCAAAACCGGGACGTCAAGAAGATGAAAACAAAAGTTAAATTAAAATAATTTCAAAATGAATATAAATGACAAAATATTTCAGAGTTATATATTTATTGCGTCTATTTTATTTTTATTTATTTACAAAAGGTTTTAAAAGTTTATATTGTCACTATACAAATCCAAATCCACCTACATGATGAAAACAACTAGTTTTGTCGGCTACTTCGCTCGCGGTAGTTTGGCTTATGGCCAATCCCACTTGAATGTTGTTTTTTTCTAGTTTCATTTCCCATCACCTTTTTGTATTTATAATTCTGCTTGTGGGGAATTTCGAGCAGATAATTTCAGAAAGTGTTAGATATTAATATTGATTATACAATTCTACTCCCATTTTATAATTACATACTAGCACCTGATTTAAATTAAAAATGTAATATTCCGTTCCCACTAGCATATTATTATGTCATTTCTTGTTCATTATTAATCGTTTGATGAATGACGCGGTAATAAACAACTTACCTACCTAAGTTTAAAATAACTAAAACCAACATCCAAAAACAGTTGCCCTCAAATTAAGATAAACTACAACGGTGTCTTATACGAGATCTATTGTGCCGTGTTATACAGCGAGAAAAATTACAAATTTCGGCCAATTCGGTGGATTTAATCGAGCTATTCACTATACGACAAGATTGTACGTTTATTTTTTCGTTCATATCAAAAATCTTTTTTAACACAAGAATACAAATGAATATTTAATAACTATTGTTTGAGACAATTAGGAGATGGCTTTATTTATTAAGATTAACCTTACACTACCTCTGAATCTTATATATAGAATAAATTTATATACATATATGGGACAAATTACGCAGTCTATGTACTGGCGCTATTATATAACCAAGTTATACGTGATAAAAATTCAAGTTAACATCACTACCTGACCGAGGATATAGTCTTAGACCTTGGCATTCAATAGCAAGACCAGTATTGTCACTACCACCGTAGCCCAGAGGTCGACTTCTTTGTATAATTGTAGGTACTTCTAATATCTCAAAGTCTATCCAAATTAAGTTTTATGCAATACTCCCGTTTTAGCGGGAACCACATCCCCAAAAGTTATCCCTATTCAGATCTCTCTGTCATATGACAGGTAAACCTATAACTATCTTCATGAAAACAGACTTATGAACAAACAGAAGGTAATCCATACATTTAATCAAAATGTAACTGACAGATGCCAATTAATCGCCAACTAATCGATATAAGGCCAACAAAAGCCTGAAATGTTATTTATTGAGTTTCTATAATACTCCTGTCCTCTATAAACTAAACTCCACGCGACAAAGTAGCATCCAAATGCTAGTACATTTATATTTCATCTTCATAACAATCTCGCAAAGAGTAGCCAGCTTTATGGGCAAATTGATGTTGAGTAGCGGTACCTGACTATTTTACGGCATTAACACCTGTTCGCATCGGAAAGAAGCGTGATTGGATTTTTACGTGGAAGATGACACCATTGTATTTTGAACAAGCACCTCTGATTGTGACCCGTTATGTGACTTATGATGCAGATTTTCTTAAAACATACAACAGCATAGTGTTGTACTTTAATTAAAAAATATGCAAAATGATAAAAATGTGTCATAAAAAACGATATACCATAGAATTAATATATATTTTATTTAGAAAAGAAATTTCAATGGCGCAGTGGTAGGATTCTGTGGCCACTGAAACAAAAAGATCCCAGGTTCGATTCCCGGCCTTGAAATTGAATTGATTGAAAAAAAAAAAACATTTTCCGATTGGTCTTTATCACTCGTTATAAAATCTTAGAATATCCCCCTTATTTATAAAATACAGTATTGTTGAGTTCAGAGGTTAAGTTAGATATCCCATTTTACAACTCTCGAACTTATTTTGGGACGACCGCAATCGAATATTAATTATTTATTTATTTAACAACAGAAATACTTACACTAAATTTCTGAAAGCAATCTGAATTAGGGGAGGCCTCTTACTGTCCAGTAACGAACTTCATTTCATAAACAGATGCGGTGATAACGGAACATATTGTACAATTTTTCATTAAAAATTAAAAGTTCCCTAGTGTGGAAACCCTTTTGGTCGCGTCATGTAATTGTTTTTTATTTCTATCTATGCTCATGAACAATGTAACGTTACCTTTTGCACCAAATAAAGATTTGTCTTTCTTCCATTTATCTGCCGAGTTGCGCTCTATAAATTTTTAACGATAACTGATAGAAAACTGAGCGGCGGTCATCGCACTGCGAGTAAATGGCGTTACAACTCAATTACATTTCCCTCGACGGTGTCTTGTGAAATTGTTTTTTTCCAGGAATTGTTTAGAAAACCATATGAGAATGTGACACTAATCCTATCCTACTTATATTAGATACATACACGTAGTCACGTCTATATCCCTTGCGGAGTAGACAGGGCCAACAGTCTTGACAAAACTGTAGGGCCACGTTCAGCTATTTGGCTTTAAGATAGAATTAAGATTCAAATAGTGACAGGTTGCTAGCCCAACGCCTAAAAGAAGAATCCCAAGTTTATAAGCCTATCCCTTAGTCGCCTTTTACGACATCCATGGGAAAGAGATGGAGTGTACACGGCACTAATATTACTCATTAACATAATGAACTATGTCAGCGGGAGTGCGCCAAAAGAGGATTTTCCGATACACACAGAAACGGAAAACGCAATTGTAAGTACAACTATAATTAGCAAGAAACAAGAAAGGGAAAGTGTTAACAAAGGGAACACATGCCTATATATATCGACGGCCTCTGTGCATCGGCGCAGCGGTAGTGCGCTGGTCTGTGTCACCGGAGGTCCCGGGTTCGTTTCCCGGCCAGGGCATGATGAGAAAAGAACTTTATCTGATTGGCCTGGGTCTTGGATGTTTATCTATATAAGTATTTATTATAAAATATAGTATCGTTGAGTTAGTATCTCGTAACACAAGAACTTACTTCGAGGCTAAGTCAATCTGTGTAATTTGTCCCGTATATATCCAGGACCATACAACGTACTATATATATATACATATATATATATATATAATACCCGCCCATGACCCATGAATATTTACAGACTTGCGTCATCGCAGTCATAAAAACGCACGTCCTTTTTGTGGCTACTAACTTTCACCCACGTCGCTTAGTAAAACGGTCGGTGTCATTTATGTCTATGATTATTTTCGCAAGCATACAGAACAGACGTGTCACGTCTTCATCGCTTGCGGGGTAGACAGAGCTTGTAGTAAGAAAACTAGCGTACGTAATTATGCAATTGACATTTCGATTTATTCGTTAGCATTAATTATTGACAAACTGTTGCCCGCGAACAAGTCCACTGACGTACTCAATAAAAATATGTATATATATATAAAGTACTTACTAGTAACCCAATCCATATGGGAGCAATTGTTTTAGTGTAATGCGAGCACCTACAAACATACAAAAATTCCATATCTTTAGATCATAAAGCATATCGATATTTTTCCAATATCTGTCAAGTACAGTTACAATTTTTTTACGACTAAATGTATGGATATGGATTAAAATATAATATGTAAACAAGTACTTATTGCCAATGATACTTTCATAATAACTATCACCTAAACAAAATTACTCGTGATGTAAATCGTCTAATATACCCTTTAATCACGTCTATATCCCTTGCGGGGTAGACAGAGCCAACAGTCTTGAAAAGACTGAAAGGCTAAGGCTATTTGGCTAAATGATAGCATTGAGAATCAAATAGTGACAAGTTGCTAACCCATCGCCTAAAAGAAGAATCCCAAGTTTATAAGCCGATACCTTAGTCGCCTTTTACGACATCCGTACGGAAATGGAAATGTAGTAGTCCTATTTTTTTTTTTCTATTGGTGCACCACACGGCCCTAATTGTCTTAAAGTTGAAATATTGCTTCAACTAATACTTACTAAGTAAGAAACCAAACTGACCTTTCCTTTGGTGAATAGATTTAGATATAGATACCCAACCTTCGTTGCACGTTACGCCATGTCCAATACGCAAAATGTCAAACATGAGGTCAATATTGTATTTCGTTTTCAACTATTACAGTGGAAAACCCTTAATCTATACTAATATTATAAAGCTGAAGAGTTTGTTTGTTAATTTCAATTCGAACCAGTGGTTCCTGAAATTACCGCGTTCAAACAAACAAACAAACTCTTCAGCTTCATAATATTTGTATAGATACCTACTCTCCAAAAATGTTGTAAAATAAATCGCTCGTTCCATCAAAAACTCAAAACGTGTGCATGTTTACAAAATCCAACCCACAGATTTCATTACTCGTCTTCCGCCGACGCGAATTCCTCACATTATTTGCTTAATTGTGTAACTTATGTCAAGTGCACTAAGTATATAGTGCAGTAACATAGTAAACAAATTCTTCAACTTGAACTTGAAACAATTGTTTAGGGTAATTGATTAATTCCATTTGTAATTTAACGTCAAAACATTGTGTGGTACTACCGCCTTTTGAGGGAAATGACAAAACGTTATGATGAATATTAGATATCTTTTGTAAGCACGGCAAACAGTTCTTTGAAATATATATATAGATATATAATATAAACCAAAGGAGACATATGTTTTTCAATACGTTTGAAACACAGAAAATAATATATATGTATTATATAGTTTTATTTTAATATATTACAGAGAAAAATATATCGAACGTGACTTTTCAGTCTTTTCAAGACTGAAAAGTCTACTCAACTCTGTCTACCCCCAAGAGATATAGACGTGAATATATGTATATATGTGAGTTGAACCTTAATGTACCGGTCTTTATCGGCCGTCCGATGTCATGAATAATGACGTCATCTCTAAAATTTACTGTCATAGAGTATGTTATGGACGAGGTACAACTGTAGCAGTCACGCTTTGCTCATTTTGCTTTTGAAATATCGTTTGAAGGTCACTTTTGTGATCTATCTTGATCTCTTTATGGATATCTTTAATGTATTTTTTTATAATCATTGTCGTTATGAAATTATATGAGTGCGTGTCTGTTTTGTGGTTGGTAATGTTTAATTACATAAGTTCTGAAACTTAAAACTGAACTGAAAAATGTGGGACAATTCATCCCAATTCATAATTTCCGATAATTCTTGCGTATTGCAACTAAGACCATATAAAGAACTTATCAACTTTCAATTCTGGAACCAGCAGCGGTTCCTTGTTATTGTTTAGAAGTTAAGGTATGATTTCATTGTACTTACATAACTAAACAATATTATCTTCTTCCTTCTTCTTAATCCCGGTTACGCCCACGCCTCTCTGGAGAAGAGCCCGGGGTATACAATACCTATGTAACAAAAGCCTTCACAAACTTTGCAACATGACATTGGCGGGTCGGGTAGGGTAACATATTGGCCACAAATATGCTGATGAGTTTCGTCAGATATTGAGAAAATATCATATTTTTTAGATACATACATAAAATCACGCCTCTTTCCCGGAGGGGTAGGCATAGACTACATCTTTTGACTTGCCATAATTCCTGTATTTTTATTCTCACTTTATTATTAAAAAGAAACCTCTACCGCTCAGATAGAAGTGGTAATTGAATGTTTTTTTAAATCATTACCTTCTAGCTTTGACTCGAAGCTTTGACCGCGCGAATAAAGCGCCACCTATAAAAGAATACAGGTTTTTAGCTAATTGTACGGGAACTTTAGTTTTAAACGGGATGAAAACCCTATGTGCTTCTTCAGACTCTAAATTATACATATATACGCAAAATTACAAGAAGATAGGTAAAGTAGATGACGCGTGAAGATAAAACAAATAAACTTACTTAAGATTTTTTTTTATAATCTAGGATATCGCTACTTGTTACTGGTCACAGATCTGATAAGCCTCATATTACCTTCCCACAGAGTAGCTGGGCGACCGACGGCTTTTACGTGGGCGAGCCGTACATTGCACTGCTAAACGTTATATTATATATCCTTGACTTTTCATTCAAACATTTCGTCACCATAATATCTAAAAGGAAGTGAAGAATAAGGTTATTAAAATAAATATCTGTCTGTTTCAGGTAATTTGATGGTTTTGCTGAGGTGTGGACTCTTTAGGACCGTAATTTTCTTACATGGGTCATAATAGACGTAGACAGTAAACCTTTTAAACAGTGAAAGAATTTTATGAACGGTTTAGTTTTTCAGAAGATAAGCCCTTACAAACATACGAACAATATTATAAACTATACCTTTCTTAATATAAGTATAGATTTGAGAGATGTAGTTTAAAGAAAAAGTTACAAAATTTATCTCTTTCTATTTAATACTCATTTTAAATAAGTATAAATAGGTAAAGATTATTATACACAGATTTAAGAGATGTAGGTAAGTACCTAGTTTTAGTAACAGCGAAAAAGGGAGCTTTGATTTTGACATTTATCAAAAGCAAACATCTTGTTTTTTGTTGAGTCTAGCAGTGCAATTTGTAAAGAGAAAATATGACCTTTAGCACAATTATAAGACGGCTATCTCGGTGGTTTCATAGAATTACCATACAGAATTACAACTTTCATTAAATCTGTTTTACATTACCGCGACAATAGCGCGGATTCCTGCGTGCGCTTTTTAGCGTCGAGTCTCGAGTTCTTGCTTATAATAAAGTGTTTGCAACCACCAAATAATAAAATTCAGAGTTTCTCAAACTTATTGGTCCAAATATTATACTTACTCTTGTTACCCCCACAGTGATGTTCGCGTGATTTACAGTAGCCTTGGTTCTTCTTCTGGGCGAACTCTATATCCGTACCAGATTTATTCAAAATCTTCAGTGTTTTAAGCGTGAAATCGTAACAGACAGATAAAAATTACTTTCGAATTAATAATATTAGTAAGGACATAACACAATATAGTACCTATCAACAATAAGCGAAAGAATTACGCGTCTAGGAAAATGAACTTCCAACATTCTTCAAGAGTCGACTTTATGAAAACCGCACGAGAGATCGCTTTAGAAATGTCTGCGCCACGTTTTTAATTAAGATCTCCGAGGAAGGGAATTCCGAAGAAATCTTTATTGCTATTACTAAGTCTTTATGGCTAGGAAGCACAATTTATTTCATTAGAAATAATGCTTTACTTTATGATCGCACAATGTGAAATGAATAATTTCGTTTGGATTTTATTCTTTACCTCATATGTGTACTAGACAGGCATACCTGTGTGTACTACATATAGTGGCATAATGGTCATGGCATGTCCCCTTAATATTTAACAGGGTAGACAGAGCCAACAGTCTTGAAAAGACTAAAAGGCCACGTTCAGCTGGATAGTTCATGTCTTCATCTGCTTTTGTCTTGACAAAGTTTACTCTTATACTTCTTTAAAAAAAATGTCGTATAAAGCTTCATTCATACCACAGAATACAGAGATTTAATAAATCTGAACCTATGTTCTATGAGGACGTGCGGTTTCAGGCATTTCAGAATAGAACCACTCCATATCTTTACCATGAATATCGTAAATGGCGATAGGATAGGCTTATGATGGGTTTGCATGGGAAAGCAACCTATCACTATTTGAATCTCAATTCCATCATAAAGTCATATAGCTGAACGTGGCCATTCGGTCTTTTTAAGACTGTTGGGCTTTGTCTAACCCACAAGGCATAAACACGTGACTACATGTATGTATTCTGTAACTCATACATAATTACAAGAGTTCAAAATATTTTTTAATTTTTTTTTTGGCAACATTTCAGTTATTCTCGGGATCCATTTATTTTAAGGAATATTTTTTTGTTAGTCTTTAAGCCTAAGGGTGAAAAGTATTTCTCAGAAGGTCCCCACAGATGTGGATTCGTCACGACCTTGCCAACTATGGTCACATGGCCAGAGTGGCACATGTGCGACCCTATTGTTCTTTCCAGAACAAATACGTTTGTTTTTTCTAAAGCTTGGAATCATTAGAATATTTTATTTATTTTTTTGTTAATTTTTGCACGAAGACAGTTGTAACATAACTCTTTAAAAAAATTTGTTCTTGCATTTGGAGAAAGAGTATGAACCATTAAAGTTCATTGAAAGATTTTTTTTAGACATACATTTGTGATTTTTTCTATCGAGTATAAATATTGATATCATGTTTTGAGATTTGTATGTATTCTTACATATGAATAGTCCCCTACAATGATACATCTTTTTTTAAATAATCAATGCAGTGAATCATCTACACGACGCATTATAAAAGTCTCAATTAGCTGATCGTAAAGTGGTCGTCTTAATCTTTCCCGCGATCAGATCATGGTAATTCAAAGTGAATAACTTCATTGAACTCCATACTATAGAATTCGGAATATTGTATTGTAGTGGTATTGTCTTATTCAGTTCTATCTAAATTAATATAATAGAAACAACTAGTTACAAACTCATAGATTCCATTAAATTCTTTTACAGTTTTTTTACTTTTCACCAAGTGCTTTTATATTTACTATTAATTAAATAATAATTAACAGAAACTGATTGAAGTTCTACCAAATTTAATATTTAACTACTCGTATAAATACAGCCAAATAAGCTGTTACTGGGAAGCGACGCGATACTCGATTCAGAACAAATACTATTAATAAATGGAAAGATAGAAAGATTGTAAATTCAACATTAAATGAATTGCCCAACCATAGCGATTTACCGAAATAATGTAAACGGTACAGAATAATTTAGCAATCGGATTTTCAATTGGATTCCCACGGACCAGGGAGTATGAACCGACGGTATTGTTGGCTATTTATTTGATATCCATGGCATTATGTCCGCTATCGTAACTGGATGTTATAAAAACAATTGGCGAAAACAATCGCATTGTTTTGAAATAATTTGGTAGGTCTGGTGTTAAGAACGCGTGGTGTTTCACATCATGGGACTTCAATACAACAGGCAAAAATATAGTACATAATATATAGTGTGATGTCTGTGACAGAGGTTGGAACGCTAAATATGACTTACGGTGTAAAAAGAGCTATCACTACCATACAATGTTTAAACCAACCAAATTAAAATGATGGCAACATTTTATATCTGTCACATATCATTTTACCTAATTAACAGATTTTGGTTATGTGCTAAGATGCACTACAAACGGAAAGATTATGATGTCAAAGTTCAGTAAAGTCAAACTTTTGGAAAAATTAGTATTATCTACAAGTTAGTATTTTAATTGTCAATTTCAGATAGTATCTATAGGAGACCTAAAAAATCTTTCAAACAATATACTCACGGTTTTATTCCGGAGAGTTAAGATTACTGCGTAAGTTCTGTTGCCTCGGCGGTCGATATAAATGACAGTATTGATAAATGTGGATGAAACAAAATAATTACGCTATTATATTTCTTCATCTTCCTGTATCGATCCTTTCGTGCAAATTTGCGATGTTTTCACTGTTGCAAGATAAGTTAAAGTTTCATAGGCGTAATGCGTGTGTTACTTTGAACAAAATCTCTTCAAATAAGCCCGAAGTAAATGTAAATATACGAACACACATACTATAAATTCTCAAAGGAACCTTATACATACAATTTGAGGTTTATGATGATTTCAAAACGTATGCAAAGGTCAGTTTCCTTATTAAGTTATACCGAGTTCATACAACGTCAAAATTCATAAAATAGCTATGTATAAAAAAATATAGTTATATACCTACATAAATTACTTTCAATTTCATTTAATTATAATTATTAGCATTAAATTATTAATAATTATAATTTACCCTGTCCAAATTAGTAACATTGTGGTGGAAGCTTAAGGTAGAAGTAACCTTAAATTCAACGGGGTTTGTGATGAGTCTTGGTTTTGGCTTAATGTAAAGCGTGATGAAGTATACTTATGTATATGTTAATGTAAATACAACCCGCGCTCCGTGAGTTCTGGGAATTTCGGGATTAAAAGTACCGTGTAGTATTTACCAATGTATTAAATTTCACTAAAATTCGTGCAGTAGATTTTGCGCGAAAGAGTACAAACTTTTGCATTTATAACAATAATTACTAACTCTTACCCGCAACTACGTCCGTGCAAATTTAGCGCCACCTTCAAAAGAATATTTATTTTTGCAAATCCCACGGGAACTATTCTTTTAACCGGGATGTAAAGAACCCTATGTTTTTCTCTAGCGTTTATTTAAGCAAAATGAAAAAGATTTGTTTAGTAGGCAACACGTGACGAGACTACAAACAAACTTACTTTCACATTAATGATATTAGTTGGGATTAGTACGAGTAGATCCAAGGAATGAGTACCTTTGTCAACATACTTTCGCATTCTGCCTTTTGAACGCTATATGATTAAGCTTTGTCCACACCTGCCGCCGTGTATGCACTGCACCCGATGCGCTGGCGCGCCATAACGACACACTTCCGTTTGCGCGAGGGAGCATGCACTTTTTGCTGCAAATCTCCCCTTTCACTGCATTGTGGAAATTACTTTAAATGCATAATAACTTGCATTATGCTGAGCCAGGTCTGACATTTTTACAGAATTATTCCATACTTACTTATATTTGTTCGTTCGTGTTTTGTGTAAAAAACTAATGAAACCGATCTTTTGCGTACTTTAAGTCTAGAGTAGGAAGATATTTCGATATATAAAGTATAGTATAGTATAGCGAGCTTTAAAAACATCGAATTATTTTTTATGTTTTAAGTATTATTATATCTTAACGTCTTTTCCTTTCTTATTAAATTAGTGTACTCTCAAACAAGAGCCGGGTATCTATTAAACAAACTCAACAAACAAATGGACCACACAAAATTTATGACGATCACTACGAGTCCTTCCCGCCATAAAAAAGACCACAAAAACAACATGGCCGCCGCTCCGGCTGTAAATCAGTCCTCAGGTCCTGCCGCCGATGACATCTGTAAAACATGCGCAGGAGTTTGCAGACTCCATATCGAAATAATCTCGCGGACTGTTAAAATTCTATTTCTTTAGTTATTTTATATTTTTAGAGTACTAATATTTTATTATCGCATTTAAATATTCCTGTCACTTTCATTCACTCATGTTGACATCAGTATTGGAAACTAAATTCTAATACTGAAGTACAAACTTGATTAAAATACTGATTTTATGACTTTTTTATTTGATTTCTTCTGACTAACACAATCCATGGATCTCTTCCTCTTAAACATATACATTTACTAATAGTTAAATTATTCAAAAGACGAACCAACAATTCATTATTAAAATAATTTTAAAGCTACAGATATTTGAATTCAACAATACAATTTGCTAGAGCGTGACACAGAACACAGAACGTCCTTGAAACGTGATCTCATGGTCGCCCTACATGCGCAAGAGTAGAAAAATGGGACTTCTGTATGAGGTCAGAGCTTAGTTAGCTACATGCTATTTTAGTTTAATTGGGTTAGCTAGCTTTCAAGTAAAACCGTACATGACCTAATTCGCTTTGCCACCAATATTTCAACTAATCTTTCCTGGAAATTCTCAATAGAACAGTAGGACCACTTCAGTTTAACTACCGCTTACCTCGTGCGTTTTACTGCCTATTTTGTTTGCAACATCCGTGTGGGAAAAGATAGTATACTTATATATTCACTTCTACATTGCAACTACACAATGACATTCATACATGTTGTGTAAGTTACATGTCGGAGTCATACGGTTGAATCTCCTATTTCATTGAATGACTAGCTCGTTCATTGAATGTTTGTATTTAATTGAACGACTAAAGGACATCTCGTCAAGTTGCTGAAAGTAACGTTCAACATTTTGACTGAACGACGTTTAGGGAAGTCGTTGAATGGGATACAGCCTTTCTTACTTAGCTAACCTTGGTTTATTGTAAGTATTTATCCATTTTCACCACAAAAAGTAGTCAACCGTGGCGCAATAATAGGTTAATCGATGCTGTCACCCAATTTTATCACAAACTAGCTGTTCCCGTGATTTCTTCCGCGTGGAATAGTTATTTTGGCCATCATTGAAGCCCTCGTGGATGAATAATTTTCCCCGATTTTTTCACTTTCTCCATTATTTCTTCGCTCCTAATAGTTGCAGCGTGATGTTATAAAGCCTAAAGCCTTCCTCGATAATGGTCTTTTCAACACAAAAATATTTTTTTAATTCTAACCAGCAGTGCCTGAGATTAGCGCGTTCAAACAAACACCCAAACTCTTCAGCATTATAATATTAGGATAGATAAAGCACTATTGAAAAATTTAATTGACAAAAAAAAAATTAAATGCTTTCTGTGCGAGCTATTTGATGCCATATTTGTTTGCCGCAATGTGGAATAAATCAAACCAAGTTCCCATCACCTGACGAATGTTTACGTCCGCCCTAAACAAAGGGATGTGTAGGTATTATAATAATTCACTTAATTCGTTTATTCTTGTCATTCAATCGAATACCGTCATTTAAGGAACTGGCTAGTCATGAGGACTGCGACATATACAAGGTCCTTATTGCAACGGCAACTAACCAAACTTGGGTAAGATTTACCTGGTAGTAAGATGACGGGTCAGACTTGACCACCGTGAAATTAACTGACTCATCCACTCCAGGATTATATTACAAGGAGACCACAGGTTCTAGAAAGATATATAATCATCAGTAAAATTAACCTTAATAATATTTAAAAAGCGAAAGTTTGCAAGAACGTGTGCATGTTTGTAACTCTGGCACGCAAAATCTACTTGATGGTTTTTCGTGAAATTTGGCACACGGGTAGAATATAACTTTGGATAATACAATAAGTACATTTTATCCTGAAATTATTACGTGAATGAAGCTCCGGACGACACTAAGTTGTGGTTGAAAATTGAAATAAAAAACATAGGTTTTGTGAGTGTATTTACTGTACGCACGTGTATGTATGTGTATAGAAAATGGATTTATTTGCAGAGAAGTCCTCCGAATGGAGGATTAACGGCGGAACTCGTTTTCCACTCGCAGTAAAACCTTTCAGTTATATTTGCTTCGTAAATACGTAGCTACTATAAAATACATTAGACTCTGAAAAGGCTTGTTTTAATAAAACTTTATTTTAAAAAGACGAGTTTTTAAAAATGTTTTTTTAAGACACGAATACATGCATACTATATAGTCACGTCTATAAGTCGCATATCCCTTACGGGGTAGGCAGAGTCGACAATTTTGAAAAGACTGTATGGCTACGTTCATTTTTGGATACGTAAGTATGTATATATTTAAGTTATAAGGAAAACTCTTTAAATGTACCCAACATATATACAGAGAAAACAGTCTTTAAAAGACTGAAAGACAACGATCAACTACATATATGTATGACTTAATGATGAGATTGTGCCAAAATGCACCGAAAAGCGGCCTTATCGCACAATCAAATACCTACGAATTTGAGAAATTTTTAATTTAGCAATATCTGTAGCTTTTACGCTAAATATATTTTGAAAAGCTTTAAAATTTAGGATTCTTCCATTTAGGTGATGAGCCTGGAATCTATCACCTTTGAATCTCAATTAGATACATCTTCAAACCACACAGTTGAACGTGGCCAGTCAGTCTTTTCTAAAATTGATGGCTCTGTTTAACCTAAAAACATACATACATACATATAATCACGTCTATATCCCTTGCGGGGTAGACAGAGCCAACAGTATTAAAAAGACTGATAGGCCACGTTCAGCTGTTCGGCTTAATGACAGAATTGAGATTCAAATAGTGACAGGTTGCTAGCCTGTCGCCTAAAAGAAGAATCCCAAGTTTATTAGCCTATCCCTTAGTCGCCTTTTACGACATCCATGGGAAAGAGATGCATTGGTCCTATTCTTTTTTTCTAATGGTGCCGGGAACTACACGGCACCATTAGAAATAGCTGAACGTGGCCATTCAGTCTTTTCAAGACTGTTGGCTCTGTCTACCCCGCAATGGACATAGACGTGACCATATGTATGTATGTATTAGAAAAAACCTGTAGGATGAAGACGTGATTATATATTTCATTCATTTCTAGTAACTGTGAACTATGAACTATGTGCTGTAAACAATTTGAATTTATTAAGGACTAGCTGTGCCCGCGACTTCGTCCGCGTGAAATAGTTATTTTGTGCATCATTGAAGCCCTGAAGGATGAATAATTTTTCCCGTTTTTTTCACATTTTTTATTATTTCTTCGCTCCTTATAGTTGCAGCGTGATAATATATAGCCTAAAGTCTTCCTCGATAAATGCTCTATTAGACACAAAAAGAATTTTTAAATTCGAACCAGTAATTCCTGAGATTAGCGCGTTCAAACAAACAAACAAATTTTTCAGCTTTATAATATTAGTATAGATTATGCAAAAAAATTGATGTACCTACGTGAGTGCGTGTTTGAGGATGCTATTCAATCACGAAAATTCTACTGGATGGATTTTGATGAAACTTACGTACACGGGAAGAATAATGCCTGGAATAGAACATAGTTTATTTTTCTTACAAAAGTCCCCGGGACTTTGCCGGGGGCGCAGCTGTTAAAAAACAAATAAATTCTAAAGACAAAAAAAGGAAATTATAATAATGGAAAGTTAAAGTATCTCTTTGTATACAACATTTGCTATCTTGCCCATTTGCTATTTGCCCTGTCACAGCTGGTGACCCGCGGAAAGCGACGTAGAGCTGTCCGTGTGAGAAGCAATTCATCCTGAGGTCGACTCCGGCTGCTCCAAGCGTTTGACCTTGCAATTTGTTAATTGTCATCGCGAAACATATAGCCACTGTAAGCTGAACACGCTTAAATTGAAATGGAAAGTTGTTGGGAATGAGGGGAATGCGTGGTATAAAAACAATTTCACCAGCTGCACAACCAGTAAGAATTTTAGCTTCTATAATATTGTTATGAAGCGAAAATGTATTGTGAGGGCAATATTAAGGGTTTTGAAAAAATCTCTAAGTGAATCTATTTGTTTTAAGCCGTAGATAGCTCGAATTGCCCTTTTTTTTGTAAACTATAATAATACTTTTAATTCTCATGTGGCGCCATCTCGTATCGGGTAGTCAAAAAATAAATATCTAAACCACGGGAACTAAATCAATGGTGAAACGGTAAGTATTGGCGTTACTACATTGTGTGTTATTAATCTTGAGCGATGCATTGTCGCCGATGCGGGGCGCGTCAAACTACCTACATAAAAAAAAATCTTCTCAAAGATGTGGTGAAACGGTAAGTACTGGCGAAACTAAATCAATGAAAAAAAGAATTTCTAATAAATTGAAAATTTTGCCAACGGCTACAATCGTGTTATTTCTTAAATTCTCATGAGGCGCCATCTCGTATCGGGTGGGGAAAAAAATAAATGTCTAAACCACGGGAACTTAATCAAAAAACAAAGCATAATGAATTAAATCAATAAAATGCTATTTTTTTAATCATCATCATCATTATAAATATGATAATTAATTATTTATAGCTTTTTATATCGATTCAAAAATCAAAAATGACGATGTTCCATACAAACTTGCACCCCCTAATTCATCCCCTTGGGATAGAATTTCAGGATAAAAAGTAGCCTATATTCTAATCCAGGTTAATAGCTATATCTGTGCCGAATTTCGTTCAAATCCGTTCGGTAGATTTTGCGTGATGCGCGTACAAACATACAGACAGACAGACGGACAGACAGACAGACAGACAGACAGACAAAAATTCTAAAAAAAATTGTTTTGACTTCTATTGACCCTAGAAAGACCCCTTATATTTTTTTTTCTTAAATATCTTCAATGTACAGACAAATTTCAGTTACAGTTTTATTATATGTATGGATGGACGTCAAGGGCGGCGACCGGCTTGAGCGGCGCAACCTCCATACATATGAATATTTTCCCACAGCGCCATGTAATGTTCGAGGAACATTTTATTGTTTCGCTGTAGGTAACACAAAAAATAATTATATTCCGTTGCATGTGGACCGCGGGTAAAGTGCTTTATACTTGACATGAATCTGTATAGGTACTTATTTTACAATTGTGTATAACTGCATAATACGTTACATAGGAAAGTACCTACTACAAGAATTATCCTATTGTTCAGATTTGTAGGTTACTAGCTGTGCCCGCGACTTCGTCCGCGTGGAAAAGTTATTTTGGGCATCATTGAAGCCCTCAAGGATGAATAATTTTCCCCTTTTTTTCACATTTTTCTTGATTTCTTCGCTCCTAATAGTTTCAGCGTGATATTATATAGCCTAAAGCCTTTCACGATAAATGGACTATTCGAAACGAAAAAAGATTTTTTTAATTCGAACCAGTAGTTCCTGAGATTAGCGCGTTTAAACTAATAAACTCTTCAGCTTTACAATATAAGTATAGATATTTGATGATCATTCATAAACTAATGTATGAGGCGGAATTAAATTGAGAACCGACCGAAAGATAATAATGAAACATGTTAATATATCACTCCTCTTTCCCGAATATAGGCAGAGAATAGTCTCTGTTTCCATTTCCAGCGGGGTAGGTAAGCATTAACACGCGCGACGAAGTTTTTTTGTCGTGCAATTTAAAATTATCGTTGTTTCACTTTTTATTATGACGTAATACGGGACAGCGTTATTTGAATCGCTGCATTATTTGCTTCATCGAAATTCGTCAGTATTTTCATGCAAGCTTATTTCACCTGACCTTACACCTTACCACATTATGTGACCTCGAATAAAATTTACAAACATTGTAAACATACACATTATATGTAGGTGCGTCGTTTTGACGTTATATACATACAAACCAACATCTTAGGACTACTTACGCCAGGCCTACATCACTACACGTCGCTGTTAGTGGGGCCCTACTTCGGCCATATACATTCTTGACCATTTGTTCATGGTACAAGTTATAAAAATACAGCGATTTCTCTCCAAGATTAAGAGCGAAGCTTTTGGTGATTAATTAATTGTTTGAGCGTCTACAAGGAAGTATACTATGTAAAGTCTTTGATAGTATTAACGAATTAAATTTAATATAAGCATTAAAAATATTAACATGCTAACTGCGAATTAATTCGCCAAATATGTACAAGAGGCAAACTCTTTCATGCCTTTTTATAGGTAGTAAGTACTTTTGAATTTTCATATTATTTATTTCAATTATTAATATATTTGAGGCAACAAAGACAAACAAAATTATTTTAAAAATAACCACCACACAAATAACAAATGACCATTAGCATGACCACAAAATACAATTAATAAAAACAAAAAAATAATTCATACTGTTATTTTAACTGTTAATTTTTTCTTCTATTTTAATAACACTAAACAAAAGTTACGCTTCATCGTGTGACTCAACCCGTCCATGTAGGGCACACGTCTCCTCATATGGGTTTTTGTTAGAACAATCGCGACCGTTAGCGGAATATCGGACATGGAAAGTCGATCTGATGGTAATGTGCATTCGCAGAATCTACTTACGAACATTTGTACCAATTAGAAGGAACAACAATGCTATTTTGAATCTTATTGTTACCGAAATATGTCTAACAATACTAAGGAAAAGTAATGTCGAAAATAATTTAAATAAAATTTAAATTTTTGTGCTAAAAAGTTAAGCATGAAAACTCGGGCGAAATATCGACAATTAATGTATCAGATAGATAGATAGACTCTTTATTGCACCATTAGAAAAAGAAAAACAGAAAAAAAAACACAGGTAATGAGGTACAAAGGCGGACTTATCGCTAAAGCAATCCCTTCCAGTCAACCTTAGGGTGGGAGGAAATTAAACTCAGATGGATGAACAGTGAATCGCGATCTCGTCTAATAGCAGAATAGTCACTCCTTGTTGATTGAGAAGACCAGGGTACAGTCTCGTTGATAAATCTGTGCATTCGCATAGCATGAAAACTCCAATCAATGCCCTCATTCGGATGGATATAAGCACTGAACTGATTCCAGATCACACTCATATAACGTCAGAATATCACACCTAATAGTTTGAGGCACATACCCTTACGATAACACCAATGCAGGTTAGAAGTCTCGTTGATATCTAAAAACTACATGTTTGAACTTGCCATGTGGTTCCCGGCACCTATAGAAAATATATAGTACTACTCCATATCATTCCCGTGGATGTCGTAAAAGGCGACTAAGGGCTTATAATCTTGGGATTCTTCTTTTAGGCGATGGGCTAGCAACCTGTCACTATATGAAACTCAATTCTATCATTAAGCCAAACAGCTGAACGTGACCTATTAGTCTTTTCAAGACAGTCGGCTCTGTCTACCCCGCAAGGGATATAGACGTGATTATATGAATATATTAAACATGTCCTAAATCGGATAGAAGCAGTGAATCTCGATCACACTCGTATAATGTCAGAATAGTCACTCCGAGTAGATTGAGCTCGCATACCACTGGGCCAGTATAGCCTCGTTGTCATCCAATATCGGCATGCCGGATAGTTACCCGAAGCATCTAGATTGGAAAGCACTGCGCAATTTCTTGATGCACGATTGCGTGCGATAGTTTGAATCGTATTAGCGTACGCTCAGACAATTCGTCGGTGTTTACATTGAGCTAGTTGTATTCTGAAGTGAACAAATTAGAATACAATACCTAATAAGATGTTCCTCAAGAAATAAGCAGAACTTATGTTGCTACATGATCTTGTGTAGTTAAATTCTTTACATATAATAAATTCGTCGTATAGTATTGGGTCTTGCGAAATCCGTCGTTAATAGCAAAGCGAAAGCGTATAGCCGGCAGCTCCATTTTTTAACTTAAAAAAAAATTGCAAATATCAGGAATCGTCTAGAGTTGTCACTCATGTATGTTTAAGAATAAAATACGAGGCTCTGAATTAAACCTGTTTGTATTTTTGACTACAATTGCCGAACAAATACTTTATAGGTAAAAGTTATTATTCAATCGATAAAACACTAGAACACAAAGGTTACCACAAAATTATGTCTCATATGTCATCGAATAAATGTATTGCGAAAAATACATTCATTACTATTTTCGAATTTCTAAAATATATTTAGACTAAGGAGCTCTTGTGACTCCGCTCGTTTAAAACGAGAAATGCCATTATCTCCATTTCCAGCGTGAATTTCCAAAAATCATTCTTTAGCCTACATCATAGCTACTATCTGCAAGATAAATTTCAGCTCGTTCTGTCCAGAAGTTTGTGTCTGTGCGTTGATAGATCAGTCAGTCACCTTGGCATATAAGTATATGTATATTAAATATCACTACATAGTATAAAACAAAGTTGCTATTTTAGTCTGTTTGTCTGTATGCTTAAATCTTTAAAATTACGCAACGGATTTTGATGCGGTTTTTTGTAACAGGTAGAGCGATTCAAGAGGAAGGTTTTTATGTATAATTTTTTCCGAATTTTGCACCCGTGCGAAGCCGGGGCAGGTCGCTAGTATACATATATGGATAGGCGTACAAACTTGGGATTCATTTCTAGGCGATAGGCTCGCAACCTGTCACTATTGAACGTCAACGTGGCCATTCAGTCTTTTCAAGACTGTTGACTCTGTCTACCCCGCAAGGGATATAGACGTGACCATATGTATGTATGTATGTATAATAGATTACTGATTAACGCCACTCGGCCGAGTGATCTCGAGCAATCTGAGGGTGTTCTGCGACGCCTGCGACACGTTTCCAATCACTTGCATATGTCAGTAATCGGTGATTTTGCCTCCGCTGGAGCAGTAAATTACGTTTGCAAGTGGCAACTCCCATTTCCCGTTTCCTCATAGAGATGTGACAGTCTATTTGAATATTAGCTGTTATGGTGTTTATTGTTATTTTACTTTAAGTAATATTTCTTAACACAATATTTTAGTTATGCAGGCAGTTTATTGGTTATATATTTTTGTATCTTTCATTAGACCGCTAAAATTCAAAACGAAGCTATTAAGATCGATTCTATGTCATGTCAATGAATGAAAAATGAGGAATGATCTTTTTCAGACAAAGCCGGATGAAGGAAGTCTATCTACTTATGAAATCGTTTCTAATATCCCATGCTGTTCATATTTTCATTGCCTATTTAACAATAAAAATACCACCAGTTTTCAGCATTTTATAGTTGTTATAAAGTTATATGTTTGAAGAAATTAATGATTATAGCTATGTTTAAATAGAAATTAATAGGCTATTAGAGAGAAATCATGTTGCTCCAAGGTCGTCATCGTGTCGTCATTGTAGCGAAAGTATCTAGGTTCGAGTCGCATTTGCGATACGACTTTTTCACATAGTATAGCTCGGTACCAAGCGATTATTATTTGTAGCTACCACCTTGTGAAAGTCAGACATGAATATACTTATATTATGCTAAGTACTTCAATATTACTCGCGACTTCGTAAACTAACAATTATAATCGGATTTGTGTTTAATATTTGCAAGATCTTTTTCGTTGCCTTTTCATTGCAGTCTGGTAAAAAAGAGTAAATTTGGAAAAAATTCTTTTTCTATTTTTTTAGAAAGATCATAAGTTATTTTTGTTAATGTTAGTATGTATGTAATGTCAGTATGCATGTGCACTTTATCGCACCACCAACCAAAAGTTTTTTTTTCTGTTTGGTCAGCTGGTTGACTGGTAGAGAATGCCAAACGGCATTAAGTCCGCCTTTTGTACATTTTTGTTTTTTTGTGCAATAAAGTTTAAATAAATAAATAAATAAATGTTATTTTTTTATATATAGATACCTAAGTTACTATGTAGTAAAATCTGTTGTTACATTTCAAATAAAACCGTTTAAAAAAAATATCCATTACACATTAAAACAACCTAGATTTACCAAAGCAAGTAAAGTCAATTTCTTTAAGTACTTAAATAGGTACTGTAATTTGTAAACAATCTTAATAAGTCTTATTGTTGAAAAATACATTTCTGAAATAAAGTTTTGTTAATAGCAAAAGTTATTTATTATGACGTGTGCCGTAAAGTTCCCGGCACCAACAAAAACAGAATAAGGCCACTCCTCTAAATCTCTCTTCTCAATGGAATGGTAAAAGGCAACTGAGGAATAGGCCTACCTATAAACTTGGTATTCTTCTTTTAGGCGATGGGCTAGCAACCTGTCACTATTTGAATCTCAATTCTATCTACAGCTGAACATGACCTATTTTCAAGACTGTCGGCTCTATCTACCCCGCAAGGGATATAGACATGATTATATGTATGTATGTAATTTATAATAATATCAGTTATTTCATTATCAGATTTTGATTCTTGTGTCTCTAAATGAATTTGAAAATGTATTTTTCAAGAAAAAGATTCATCAAGATTATACACCTTTATTTCAGTATCTAAAGTAATATAGACTATAAGAGACCAGCGCGGCCTGGTTCCGAAACCGATAAACTCGGTATAATGGACCACGAAATAAACCGAACAATGCGATTACAATTCTGTGGTACACGCGGAAATCACTTTTGGATTTCGTCGTAAGGAGCTGCGCTTCTGTGCGTCTTATTGCAATAAAGCAGTCGTGGTTTTAATCTTGTCTACTTGTGAAGACGTCTGATATTGATGTTTGTAAGTCTTCTCAAGTAACATTTGAGATTACAATGTTTTAGTTTTTTCATGTATTTGTATTTAAACGTTGGGCAAATGTGCCAGCGTTCTGATTAAAACTTATTGTTTTTCCAAATTTATTTATTTTATTACTCTTGTTAAATCTGAGGGTAATGGCGTTGCAGCATAGTAATCTTCCCAGTACTTGGATTTATTAGTCCATTCTCAGGCAGTGGTTTATTTTAGACTTTTCTCTTTCTCAAGGTCACCATCATAGAAATGATTATTATTATGGTCACGAACAACCATATCAATGAAGTAATTCAAATTTCCTGATCAACCTATTTCAGCAATAGTTACCAAACAGGCAGTTATCTCTCATACTATTCACAATTCAGGCATAACGAATAATGCAACGCAAAAAAATATCTAAATCATAACTTTTTGTACTTATTTTTTCCGAATTGGTTGACCGATATTCAAATTGCTGATCTTTAGATTAACTCCGACAAAATTCATTTCGCAACACTTAAACAGGACGGTCGGCATTATAAATCAGTAACTATAATTTACGTAATCGCTTAAAATGTCATGTTTTGTCTCTATAATTCACAAATATTGTCCTTACTTGTACTGTAGAATAATTAATTGTGAAAGAAGTACACATTTTTGGGGTAAACGGTAGTGTGCCTTGTGTTCTTGTAAATTCATCTCATTATACGCATGCAGAATTTTCTTAATTATTACCTATCTAAATAGTAGGAAACAATAAATTTTTCAAATGACTACTTTTCTTTTTGATATTTAAGATTCTATGATATTAATTGAAAACCAATATTTGTAAGTACATAATGTTCGGAACCACGAGAACAGGGTTTAAACCAGGCAATTTGCATGCGCACGCGCACCATACAGTGGGTGACCCAGAATGAAGACGCGAGTCAGGACGCCGCCGCCATACTGAATTATCCGATATATGTAACTGTTACAACTACGTAACACAAATGCGCATACGCACGTAACATAAAGAAGTTTTTGGTAATTTTGCAACAAATAGGTACTTCATATTTATCTATATGTATATAAAACTATTTTGTGTTTATTGCGGATCATGTCTAGTCTGGCCATACTTTCTAACCATCTCATCATTTTACTTCGCACGTGTAGTCAGGAGCTATATATCTTATAAAAAATATATAACATTTCATTTAACAACACGGCAAGGCATTTCCTGTAGCAGACTCCCGAGATTGAAGCGAACAGCAACAATCAGGAAAACTCAGCGTAGAAAACCCATAACCGAACAAAAATGAGGAAATAAATATCCTCATTTCAAGCATTAAACTTCGCCGTGACCTTCCCGCCTCGTGTAAGGAACAGGGCACAGGTAGTGGGCGGCGGCAGCCGGCGAAAGTTCGCGGGAAGAGCGCAAACTAATTTAAAACAAAGTGCATCGTATTGATTTATCGCAGGAAGATACGATGGCAAGGCTTCTCATGCAAAGTTCATAACTTCCGAGTGCAATCTAGTTAACTGAGCATAAAGGTGCCACTCCACTGAATAACTGGAAAGTTTCCCGGAGAGAACTCTGGACCGAATTTATTGTTTAAGTTAGAGATATTAGATTTTGCTTTATGAGGTCTACACTTCTAGGAACTATCGCTGATAACGGCGAGTAAATGCGTGTTTATGTGCAGCTTTGGGATGATGGAAAAAGTTCTCCAACCTGCCAGTTGCGGAATTCTTTCAAGTTATTTTTGCAAAAAGTTCAGCTATCCAAAGTGCAGCTGCTCTACAAGACATAATGCAAAAGAGACGGTATATTTTGAGGAAACCCGTAAGCTATTTAGACCTATGAGTTAATTTCATGATCTTTATATATTTTTTTTATTTTACACTACGCGAATAATTGCCGAGTTGATTATTCAAGGTAATTTGAATAACATACATATATACATATAATCACGTTCAAAACCCTTGCAGGGTAGACAGAGACAACAGTCTTGAGAAGACTGAAAAGTCACGTTTGTTTGTATATTTTAATATTTGAGAATATTCAAAAACTCTTTAGCATGCAACACTTACACCAATAATGAGGTAGGTTTGAATAGTCTAGAACTTTAGGCAACTTCTAAAATTTTAAGTATTATAATAAATTCAAAGTCACCAGCCTGTATTTAAGCCACGGGATCTTCCATGTTCCCTAAAACAAGGTATTGGCTGTAACTTGTGACACAATATGATGTTTATATCTAACGCATTATTTGCAGCGTAGCTTCACCAAGTGAAACATCACCCTTATTCGCAATGCCAAGCGCTTCAAGGATCCTCACCAAGGATCTCAACTAATAAACTAAATTACTCAGAAATATAATATCTAAAGTGTACAGTCGCAGGTTTATTTGTATTCTGTTCTGTTTGTAACGCAGGAGGGTAGGACATACTATTTTAATTAAAATATACATTATAACAGACTGAAACCTTGAAATCTGAAGAGTTTTTTTAACATATACTCGTAAATTAAAAGGAGATCGCGATAACTAGGTAATCTTAACTAATTCCTGGAGTGTTAGTTAGAGACAACATCTTTCCATTTGTCGCGATTCCTGCTTTCTTATTTCGCATCATCCACACTCATCACTCTTTTTAAAAGCTTTTTACATTCATACGTATAATCACATCTATATCCCTTGTGGGGTAGACAAAGCTAGCAGTCTTAAAAGACTGATAGGCCACGTTGAGCTGTAAAGATTGATGATTGAATTGAGATTCAATTAGTGACAGGTTGATATCCCATTGCTATAAGGGAAAATTCCAAGTTTTAAGCCTATCCTTTAGTATCCTTTTACGACATCCATGGAACAGAGATGGAGTGGTCCTATTCTTTTTTATATTGTTGCCGGGAATCACACGGCACAAACTATCGCTGCAATATAGTGGAAAGTGTGAACGTTAAAGTTACGAAGATTGACTTTGCTTCTATTAGCATATAATAAATATAGACTCTGCGAGGTCCACGTGCAACGAAGTTATCTTCTAATGATTCCCTATTAGAAGCTATTTGCTCTTGCATTACGAGTATAGATCGCATAAGAAAGTTTAAATTAGAAGTTGTCTGCGTAATAGCCATAAATTATATTTATTTTTTATATTCACTGGGAACGTTTTGACGAAAGGTCAGATAAAGTTTTTTTTTTCTCTCAGCCTGGCGTGTTCCCAGTTGCACCCTCTACCATTAAGCTTCGGCGCCTGGGATTCGCTTTCCTACTTCTCTCTTTCCACTTCATCCGGTCTACCGCGTCTTCAGTTCAAAGATATCATTATATCTTTCGCGGCGCCAAGCCAGGATTTCTTTGGTCTACTCCTATTCAACCCAGACCCGGCGGAGGCGGCATGGCCATACATTTGTTCCCCAAATAGTCTGCAGGCTTCAAGCAAGACATGGCTGTTTTAACGCAGTCAGGTCAGATAAAGTATATGCTAAACTAAAAGTTGATGAAGCGAAAAAGTATGTAAGATCCGTGGCCAAGATGTAGTCTTTGCCTCGCTCTTTTACCATATAAAAGAAAAAAAATTGAGCCGAATAGTTTCTTATAGTGATGGCATATTAGATTTTTACATCTTTTCTATTAGATGAAAATGAAATATGATAAAAGAAAATGTAATATATGTTATACAAAAATTTTTCAAAATTATGTATAACGATGTTGCATTAGGCTTTAGCTGCAAAAGCATAATTCAAGCAATTAATTTGAGAGCATTCGCATTTTCAATTCTTAACTCCGTTTTTAACATAGTTACATATGATACATACATAAATCTTTCAAGTAGGGGCAGGCAGAGGCTACATGGTTCCACTTGCCACGATCCGAGGATACCTAATACCAATTCACATTCATAAATATCTTTATGCAAGCACGTCCGTTTCGGGTACTCTTGATTTGACCTTTTGCCAGAACGCCACCGGTTTGATCAAGGTATCCATTTTCTATATATATACATATAGAGGTAGCAAGCTTTCCCCGCCTTGTTCCGTCTTTGTCGGTAGATCTAGCTCAAAGCCCTTTCTATTTGATCGCTTCCAGCCACAAAACAACGAAATCACAGAATAATCTCAAAAGGAAAGGTCAGAGATCAAATTAAAAACGTTTTTGTAAGAAAACAACTAAATAATGTTGAATCTTATATTTTGTATATAATTTATTTTTTTGGGCCATGGTTCAAACACCCTTGAACATCGGTCACAAAGTTATTTTATTTCGTTACAAACATTTATGCAAATAAATATTTACATAGGTACATACATATAATCACGTCTATATCCCTTGCGGGGTAGACAGAGCCAACAGTCTTTTAAAGACTGATACGCCACGTTCAGCTATTTGGCTTTAAGTTAGAATTGAGATTCAAATAGTGACAGGTTGCTAGCCCATCGCCTAAAAGAGGAATCCCAAGTTTATAAGCCTATCCCTTAGTCGCCTTTTACGACATCCGTGGGAAAGAGATGGAGTGGTCCTATTCTTTTTTGTAATGGTGCCGGGAACCACACGGCACATAAATATTTTGTCATTGTAAATAGCATTGAAAATTTACTATGTTCTTAAGGAACTTGAATGTGGTACATTCAAGCCCCTTAAGAACAAATGATTACTCTTACCATTCGCGATTTATTTATACATACTAAGTTAAATATTGCCTGTGACCTTTCTATGTTCTTTTTATTTTATACATCCAGTCGATAACTTCCCTCATTACGCCTCGAAGAATCTCTTTAGTTACGTGCGCTTATGTGTTAACTATTAATCATTATAATAAGCGAACCCTGGGCTCTAACGAAGATATAATGAACGACTACCTTCACTAAATAAATTCACGTGACTAGAAATAGAAACCTAAGACTTTTAAAGCAACCGTGACCTAGAATTACAGGAACTTATGAAATCTGTATAGTTTTAGTTTTGTCAAGCCATTTCAAGTGGCGAAGTAATAATCCGCTTGCCTCTGAGACAACAGGTTCTATCCCCGGGTCAGATCATATTTTTTATTGATTTTAGATCTTGGAAACAAAAAAGGAATTTAATATGTTTATAGTTAAGTCTGTTTTCAGATATTTTTGTTTATCAACATAGAATACAATGTATCACATATTGACGTCAACAACAGAAATTTAGAATTATTCATTCATATAATCACATCTTTATCTCTTGCGGGGTAGACAGAGCCAGCAGTCTTGGGAGACTGACAGGCCACGTTTAACTGTCAGTCTTAATTATAGAATTGAGATTCAAATAGTGACAGGTTGCTAGCCCATCGCCAAAAAAAGAATCCCAAGTTTAAAAGCTTATCCGTTAGTCGCTTTTTACGACATCCATGGGAAAGAGATGTGGTGGTGCTATTCTTTTTTACATTGGTGCCGGACACCACATGGCACGGTTTAGGATTGTATTGTAAACGAAGACCGTAGACGTAGAGGAAGGTAGGGTAGACAGAAAACAATGATTTGTATGTGGTTACTAGTACCTCTTGCTAAGAGTCATCATAAGTTTCTAAATGTGCATATATTTATAAAGTTTATTTGCTACATCAGGTCCCAATACCGTGGGAAGTTTCTCACTATAACAACGTCCGTCTAAACATGTCCATTCAAGTTGCTTAACACATTTTTTTATAATGTCCGCTATCGTGGGCGCTCAGGGTTAATTACTGTCACATATGTATCAATCCGCTATCCGCATTCGAAATTGTTAAAACTTTATCATTGTCAGACGTGCATTCATACTGATCAATTCACTATCCCTTAGTCTCAAGACTTAACTAATTATTTGGTTACTAATTATTTACAGATGAAATAAAGCTGAACTGCAGTGTGGTTCCCGGCATCAGTAAAAAAAAATGAATAGGATCACTCCATATCCTTTCCATAGATGTCATAAAAGACGAGTAAGGGATAGGGCTTAAAAAAATTTGGATTCTTCTTTTAGACGATGGGCTAGCAACCTCACACCACCCACCTTCACTACCTATTTGAATCTCAATTCTACCATTAAACTAAATAGCTAAACGTTGACACTATCAAGACTTTTGATCCTGTCTGCCCCGCAAGGTACATAGACGTAATTGTAATGTATTACATTAATAAATGACAGTCATTGTGGTGTGAAGTAAGCAAGTGGAGCGGCAGCACGGGTTGTTCTGTCACTTTACGGCGTTTGCCAGACTAGAGCGGGTGTGTGCACTAATACAAGTTGTTGTAAATTTCAACGAATCTAGTTTTCGACAGCATAGTAATATACGAATGTAAATATGGAAAATAAAGTAATAACAACGGCAAGACACTATGAAATCGTGCAGGGGAGTGGCAATAGTGATATTTCATAACATTATTTTACACATTTTTATATGTAGTCCCTACTATTTGTCCACAAAAACATACAGCACAGAGATTCATACTCCGCTGACGGTACACTCAGCTTGCAAACAAACATGATCACCATTCAATTTAACCACCATTCAAACAAAGTGGGTCAGTCAATCAGTTAGAATAAAACACCAGATTTTCTGATGTTCAAGGCGTCTTGTCTGGTCGTCGTTTTAGTCAAATCGATTGTCCTTTTTTCATTAATATGTCAGTCAGTTTTGTTCACATAAAATGTCAAGTCAAGTCTGTCTGTCCATGGAGGCTGAACGACCGCTACACAAACCAAAACCATATAGGTTGTCAGCAGCCGACTGTACATTACTTACTGCACACGTCCAACTCGTGCTATTATTTGCGCGTGAGATGCGTATCGTTAGTGAAAGAATCGACAACGGCTTCCGCGTTTCTTTTTGAATTTGTTTTGTAATAATACTTACTTAATCTATTTATAACTAATTAGCTTTTGCAATTACAGATAAAATTTGCCTATTTTATCTACTCCCGAATATCTTTTCTATATCTGTGCCTAATTTCGTGAAAATCAGTTTGAGTTTACTCATTACAAACATACAAATCTATTCTTTTTATTATTAGTGTGGATGAACATAATTCGGCCATGTGGGTCTCCGCACTTAATCTTTTTCATGGATGTCGTTAAAGGCGATTAGACTATTAATAATTGGGATTTTCTTTTAAGCGCTGGGCCGACCTGTCATTATTTGAATCTCAATTTAAGCCATAAGTGGAACGCGACATTTCATTCTTTGCGAAACTGTTGGCTCTGACTACCCCGTAAGGAAACGACGTGATAGTATGAATTTTAAACTTCATTTAGTCCGAGTAAAAGAAAATGTCTGAATATTATTCTTTAAAATATCTAAATAAGAGTATTCTTATTCTGTTAGTTGTCCCTTTTAATTCCAAAGAGATATACACGTAAGTAGTTTTTTAACTTCCTCGTCCCTTCGTCACTCGATAAAGCGAAAGTTTTATATAATTTGATGACGATATATACCTACTTACATAAAAACATACATCATCTTGGACAGGTAAATAGGTTGAGATTATATCTTTCCACTACCCAGGAATTACTTTCCTTCAATCCGTCAAATACTAGGTCTTTTGCGCTAATAATACGAAAATGGCCGCGTACCTAATTCTCTTTGTCATCTATCTAGTATATATGCGTTGCTAAAATTTCTATGAAGACGTGTTGGACATTTGACACACAATTAAATTTATTGTGAGTTACTTTGAATATTATTGTCGGTCTCAGTCTTGATGGTCTCAGTAGAATATGCTCGTCACTGACTGCAATGTCTCGGGTTCGATCGCCGGTCAGGTTATGTTGATAAACAAACACTTCTCTGGAATGGTTCACGTGGTACGCCTTGTTAGCATGATTCTGTATGTAAAAACCTGACTCACCCAGAGTCAGGATTTTACATGAAGTAAAGTAAAAAAAAAGTAAAAATTTATTTATTTCTTCACAAAATACACATAGAAGTAACATTAGTACATAGCATCAATCTTAAGCTAGATATTTCGTGAAGACTGGTGCTTGAAATAGGCTGAAACAGCCTGTCACACAAGACACCAGGCCTCACCTCCTGGATTTAGAAGCATACTTATTATTAGAATTATTAGAATTAGAAGCGGCTTCCTTCTGACCTCCGCCACCTTGGAGGAGAACCTAACCCATTTTGAATCATGGGAAATGCTGCACTAGGTGAATATGCCATTTTATAAAAAAATCCCATATTAACCTTTTACGAAATCCATTAGAAAGAGATGGAGAGGTCCTATTCTGAAGTGCCGGAAACACGTTACATGTCTTTTATATTTCTTTATGTTAACGTATTCATAGTCGTTTAAATTCATTTTGAAAGAAAGGAAGAAAGAAAACAAAATATTTTATTCGATATCACAAACTTAACTATACTAAGTAACAGGATTTTACAATTTGGACGTATTTGTGAATATCAAAAAGGATTCCTCTCAGCATAATGTTGCGGTGGAACCATAACGCTGGTCTTCTGACGACACCTTTTTAAAAAATTAAAATTATATACATGAAAGTCTCAAACAAAAAGATAGAACTAGCACTGTATCTACTTAATGCAATATAATTACAAAAACACCAGCAGTCATGCTGAAAGGGCTACGAAGCGAGATGGTGAAACAATCGATAAGCCATCCCAGTTCCAATTAGCATACATCTGGCCTGTAATATATCCTATTGTGTTGCCAATGGATCACTCTACGCTATCTATATATCTCGTTATCATTGACCCGATCACTCCACTTTCATTAGTGTTCACAGACATAGATCGGAATAGATAACTCGTGTGCATTTTAAGCAGAGAGTGTTTTATAGTTACCACTTCTATAGAGTAAAATCAAAGAGAATTTAGAGAAGAACTTTATCTTCATGTGTAATTATTATGTGTTCTTTTCGAAACATTTTCATTTGACATCTGTACTGAACTCTAAAAAATTGAATTTATGAACTTTCAAATTTTCACTCTATATATTATAGGGTAAAGTGTATTTTTGACGTCACTAAAGGCAAAAACCTTCGTAGGCTTGGTTTTTATACAGACGAGTGAACTGGTGTTATCTATTGCGGTTTAGTCTTTGGTCCGTATCGTTTCAAATTAATTCGAAAATTCAGTATTGGACTTAAAGATATTGAAACGAAAATTACAAAGCGGAATGATAGTAGGTAGGTTGAGTATAATTTATTAGTTGGTTCTTTCTATTCCTTCGTAATTACATAGGCTTGCACAAATTTCAATATTGTTGTCTCTCACCTGAAAACTTCCGCGTAAAACATAGGATGCAGTTTATTTGCGTTCCAGCTGTACATGCTTACATATAATCACGTCTTAATCCCTTGCGGGGTATATAGAGCCAACAGTTTCGAAACGACTGGTGGGCCGCATTCAGTTGATTGGCTCAATGATAGTTTTGAGATTCAAATAGTGACAGGTTGCTAGCCTATCGTCTAAAAGAAGAATCCCAAGTTTATAGAAATTTCGAGAAATCCTCTATTATTGCACCCCATGACCGCATAAGAAACCTACCTAACCTTTCGACACAAGACTGTGCGCTGATTTTTTTTACATATATAACTAAATCTAACTTGTCTATATTTTATATTAAATCCGAAATTACGATTCTATAAAAGCGTATAATATAAACATAGCAAGGTTTATTTAGCCGAGGTGATTGGCACCTCATTGATTACTAACCCAGCGAGCCGGCTGGCCCTTCGAGTCCACTGGTCAGGCTCCGGTGAGATCTACACGCGCAGATATGCGTGAAGCATTTGTAGGGTTATCCTGAACTGATGAACCGACTTATCTAATCTAGCACATAGGTACGTTTTATTTTATTTTCCTGTTTTCATTTCAAGTGAGAGTTATTTGCAAGACTTCTGTATGGGGAGCGTTTATTTGTAGGAACTGTTTTATGTGTAATTTAGTATAGTGTCGAATTAAATAGACATCCAATTGGCCATTGAAATCAGAATAATTAAGAATCTTTATTTGTCAAAAGGCATGCCTACGTCTTAAATGAACTTGTTTAAAATCGTTTTTTGCATACATACGAGTACATACATACATATGGTCACGTCTATATCCATTGCGGGGTAGACAGAGCCAACAGTCTTGAAAAGACTGAATGGCCACCTTCAGCTATTTAGCTTAATGACAGAATTGAGGTGACAGGTTGCTAACCCATCGCCTGAAAAAGAATCCCAAGTTTATAAGCCTATCCCTTAGTCGCCTTTTACAACATCCATGGGAACGAGATGGAGTGGTCCTGTTCTTTTTTTTTATTGGTGCCGGGAACCACACGGCACACCGGGAACTTTTGAATAATTAAAATCAAATAATATTTTTGTTTCAGTGGAGCGTCGCTGCGGCCACCCAGCCGTGCCTCCCAACGCCAGGGTGTCTCTCCCGGGGGACGACATTGTCCCGGGTACCATGGCCACCTACGAATGCGATGATGGGTACGAGCTCTTCGGTGCCCATCAGAGGGAATGCACCATCAGAGGCGAATGGACTGCCGAGCCACCGTTTTGTGGTAAGATTTTTTTATTTCATTTCTCCTCCTAGCATAAATTAATAAATATATACGGAACAAATGACGCAGATTGAGTTAGCCTCGAAGTAAGTTCGAGACTTGTGTTACGAGATACTAACTCAACGATGCTATATTTTATACTAAATACTTATATAGATAAACATCCAAGACCCAGGCCAATCAGAAAAGGTTCTTTTCTCATCATGCCCTGGCCGAGATTCGAACCCGGGACCTCCGGGGTCGCAGACAAGCGTACTACCGCTGCGCCACAGAGGCTGTCAAATGTCAAAGCATATCCGTAATGTTCCATTATCTTTAGCATTTAGCCAACGCAACGGGGCTATTTTCTCTGTGCTAGCAACGGTCGGTCTCATTTGCTCAGTGTTCATATTCAGTGTTCTCAACTTAGAGTCACTGGTTATCTTAAGCACGAGAATGCCAAACGGACATTTATTTACTTTCCCCAAATAATTTACAGAATCCAAATCAAACATGTAAGTAGTAGTGGAGAAGTATTTTTTTTTATTTATTGTATGTAACAAATCGACATTATATTTTCATCATTTTATTAAGAATTAATTAATTGACTTAAGTGACTTATGTACATATAATCTTATAATAATTTGCATGCTATAATTCATGGCTGACCAGGAGGAAATATGTTTTGTTTTTACACCTTTTGTAAACCGTAGTCAAAAGCAAATAAATATTCTATTCTATTCATGTTTTTTTGTGCAGGCACCAACGTCGCCTTCAGAAAGCCAGCGAACCAATCCACGACGGTGCGCGGGGGCAGTGCTAGCAACGGGAATGACGGGGAGAAGACCACGGAACATGATGGGAAGAGATGCAGCGAGACCCAGAGGGAAGCCTCGCCCTGGTGGCAGGTGGATCTGCTGAGGCACTACGCGGTGAAGGTGGTCAGGGTCACCACTAGGGGATGCTGTGGTGAGTTTACATACATACATCCTATCACGTCTATATGCCTTGCGGGTTGGACAAAGCCAACCGTCTTCAAAAGATCGTAAGGTCACGTTCAGCTGTAATAGTGACAGGTTTTAGCCCATCGCCTAAAAGAAGAATCCCAAGTTCATTATGTCACTAGTTGAATCTCAATTCTATCATTAGACCAAACGGCTGAAGCCTGATTTAATACGAGAATCGTTGATATTGATTAATTAAAAGACTTACCCTTTGCCTTAAACCGTGGCCTGTCAGCCTTTCAAGATTGCTATCTCTGTCTACCCCGCAAGGGATATAGACGTGATTAAATGGGTGGATGGATATATAGTTAAAATCTATTTTAACATAGTGGTATCGGTGGTCACAGGTGGATAGACGTCGTGAGGCAACTAGCCAAGACTTGTCACGGAGAAATACAAGTGGTGTCGCTAAATGTGTGTGGGCGTCAGTACCTACTTTTGTGCTAACAAGTTAGAATTGAGTTTGACAATTGTATCGTTATTTTTAGTTTTACTGAGGTTACAAAATTTTTGTTATTGTTATTTGTGATATTGCAACTAATTTCTTGAGGTAGTAGTTAGGTGGAGTTCAATTTTGAGTACAATGACCGGAATTACACAGAAGTGTAGGTAATAAATAACTATTGATCTATCTTGCTAATAAAAGCTGATGTCGTGTCAAATGGCTTCCAACTATGTATTTAGTCCCCAGAACGATGCCATTTGCATCGCCATTTTGATAATTAATTGAAACTGAATTCATTATCAAAATTCAGATAATAGATAGGTATGTTACTTCGGCGATTTTTTAAAAAGGCCATAATATCTGTTTTATACAGAATGATCAACTAATCAGTCTTTATATGAGAAAGAAAAAAATATTCTTTTTCTATATCTTCAATGGAAACCAACTCAATTAGAATATCCAAATCTGTTATAAATATAATTTCCTTAAACAAATAAAATTCACCATGTGGAATCAATAAAAAATGCTGTTTTTGCACTTTTTCAATCTAATAAATATAAACGGGACCAAGATGATAACAAAGAAATAATAAAAAATTCGGTTTTCACTAGTCGTCATAATCGTTATGTTTTTGTCCAGGCCACCAACCGCTGCAAGACCTGGAGATCAGGGTGGGCAACAGCAGCTCAGACCTTCAGAGGAATCCCCTGTGCGCCTGGTTCCCAGGGACTATTGGTAAGTTCTA